>NC_037331.1:62235552-62538747 GCF_002263795.3 Bos taurus
GCTCAGACTCTTGCATCTTCCCCTACATAGAAAAGTGCTAAATTCCTTAACCTGGGATATCTGATTTTCTTTAATTAACAATAATCTTTTGATGTTAAGACTACCTGCTCTTTGTTGTAAAATTTCTATATAACCTGGCTCTCCCCTTCACCTCCTCAGAGCAGTTCTCTCAGGATTACTTGAGATCCTGTTTCTGGGCTTGAAGTCCTAAAAACTCCCACCAAATCAAACATAACTCTGAACTTTTAGGTTGTGACTCCTTTTTTTAAGTTGACATGTCCTAATTTTTAGTATGTATCAAATATTTTTCAAAAGAGCAGAAATTCTTCTAAAAATACTCTCTGACTGCAAGGCAATACAATTAATTGTGAATTACAAAATGTTATAGAAAAATACTCATCTGAAACTTGAAGATAAAAATAATTGAAACCTATGAAATGCTTATTTCATAGTGAAAGAGGAAATAAAAAAGCACTAAATATTTGGAAAATAAAACAGTAAGAATTAATTCATGAAATGTACAAATTTTGGGAAAAATTATCCATAGTCTCAAGCATTTCCATTACAGAAGGGAAGGATTACAAATAATGTCATCAAGATGGCAACACGGATCATTCCTGACTACAGTCCCCCTCACAAGAAGACCAACTAGCCACTGTCCATAGACAGGACATGATTATGAAAATGGCTGAACACAGAGGTGAGGTGAAATAGCACCTTGAACCACAGAGATCAAGAAGGACCCTATTATAAGGGTAATGGGAAGAACTACACTCTGACTGCATTGCCCCTCCCCAGGCAAGCACAAGGCCACACCTGAGAGGGCCCTACTGGGCCTACAGTTTCTCCAGTGGGGAAGAAATATACCAAAGTGAGCATCCACTTCCCCCAGTGTTGCAGGATGCTTCCCAGGATGCCCGCTATGGTCTCACTCCTCAAGGATCACTGGGGAACTCTGTAGGGTTTGACTCCTGTGGATCAGAAACAAACAAAAGGAGGGTGGACCCAGAGCAACCAGTGCTCAGGTCTTGGCAGACCACATTTCTCTTCTCACATGCATGAGAGCAAAGATCACAGATGGTGACCCCATTTGGCTAGGGAGCTTAGTCATTATTTTTGCCTGATTTGGGTTGCAGGATATAAAATCAACATACAGAAGCCAATTCCTTTTCTATGCACTAACAATTATCTGAAAAAGATGTAAAGGAAACAACCCCATTTCAATAGCATTCAAAACAATAAAATGCTTATAGGTAAATTTAATGAAGGAGGTGAAAGATCTGCACACAGAAAGCTGTAAGATATTGATTAAAGAAGTTCAATAAGACACAAATGAATGGAAAGATAACCTCTTTCATGGATTGGAAGATTTAATATTATTAAAATGTCCATACTACCCCAAATAATCAGTAGGTTTAATGCAATCTGTATCAATATTTCAAGGGTATTTTTTCATAGAAATAGAAAAAAATTCCTACAATTCACATCAAACCACAAAAGACCTCAGCCAAAAATAAATAAATATTATAAAGAAGAATACATGTTATATATACACAATGAAATATTATTCAAACCTAAAGAGGAGATCCTCCATTATGACAATGCACAAATAAATCTTGAAGGCATTATGCTAAGTGAAAGGGCAGAGAAAGACAAACGCTGTATGTGGAAACCAAGAGAAAAAAAAAAACATAAACTCAAACAGAGGACAGATAGGTGGTTGTCAGGGGTGAGGACTGGGGGAAATGGGTGAAGATGGTCAAAGGGAACCAACTTCTACTTATAAGAAGAAGTAGTTCTGGGGATGTAATATACAACATGGTGACTGTCGTTAACAATACTGTATTGTATATTTGAAAGTTGCTTAGAGAGTAGATTTTAAAATTTCTTGACATTCTTCCCCCCAAAATTGTAACTATGTGAGGTGATGGTTGTTAACTGAACTTATTGTTATATATACATATCACATATCATTACTTTGAACGTGTTAAGCTTATTGAAAACAGTATAAAAAAGTAAATGAATGAGCAGAATTCAAATCATGAACTGAGTATGAATGAAATGAACTGAGTACGCAACTCAGTGAAATCAGCTTTGTAAGTGGTCGTGAACTCTATGTATGACCTTGAACACCTCACTCTTCCTGGTCTCACCTCCCTTGCTAAACCTTTTGGTTTTCTCTGCTGTCAGATAATTGACAGGGAGCCTTTGAGGGTGGTACATTCCTTAGTTTATTAGTAAGTTGCTCTCCAGAAAGTGCTTTGAGGCAAAGCTAATTTCCACCAATGTGAGAAGATTTGGTCTTATCAGAAGAAAGTTATTTGAATATATGCCAAAAAATATGTTTTCTATCTTGCCTTGGTTGAACACTCAATGGGAGTTACTCTCATTAGCTCCCGTTCTTTATGGCCTTTGAATAAAACAGACATCAATTAAAAAGATGATAAATGAATAATAAATTTTAATTGGCACTTTGGCTTATAAAATACAAACAGTCATTAAATTCATCCAGAAAATTGTTAAAATGGATGTGCTAAAAATTGCAGAATATGCCAAAATAGCAGCTTTAAGATCTTCTGGTTTTCTTATATTCTCAAGGCTAAATCCTACAATCAAAATTTCTAATGGAAGATATAGAGAATTAAGTGTTTTTTGAAGGGATCAGAAATGTGGAGAAGAAGGAAGTGAATTGAAATATATGCGTGTAAAACTAAAAGAATTCTTCCATTCAAATGTAAATGATGTGTTCTTTGTTTTCACAAATACGTGAGTGCTGCTATAGGGACTGTGGGGAAAAAGAAAGACAAGCAGATGTGGCTTCTTCTTTGATACGCTAGCTAGGAGGGAAGAAAATATTCCTTTTTATTTTTGAAATGATTTTTAAAATTTATTTATTTTTGGCTGTGCTGGATCTTCACTGCTACTTGGGCTTTTCTTTAGTTGTGGAGAGTTGGGGCGACTTCCTTAGTTGCGGTGGGCTTGTCATTGCTGTGGCTTCTCTTGCTTCAGTGCACGGGCTCTCTCTGGTCACGTGGACTTCAGGAGTAGTGGAGGCACATGAGCTCAGGAGTTGTGGCTCCTGGCCTTAGAGCGCAGGCTCAATAGCCGTGAGCTTAGTTGCTCCATAGCATGTGGGATCTTCCTGGACCAGGGATCAAACCTGTGTCTTCTGCATTGGCAGGCAGATTCTTCACTACTGAGCTACCAAGGAAGCCCTGCTCCTTTTTACAATAAGCAAATTAGATTTGAGTAGGTGTGGACTGAATGCTAACAGATGAACAGAGAGAATCCATGCCCTCAAGGAACATGCCCTAATGTTATTGCAAATAAATAAGGCTTCCGTTTGCAGGATCTTTGAAAAATAAGACTCAGTGTGGATCTGTGCTGGTGGCTTCTAGAAGGTTTGTCTCATGACATCATCAGCTTTTAGCCTGGGTGACCTAAAATTGCCAGAGATCAAATTGCCAATAGCCGTTGGATCATAGAAAAAGCAAGAGAGTTCCAGAAAAGGATCTATTTCTGCTTTATTGACTATGCCAAAGCCTTTGACTGTGTGAACCACAACAAACTGTGGAAAATTCTTAAAGACATGGGAATACCAGACCACCTGACCTGCCTCCTGAGAAATCTGTATGCAAGTCAAGAAGCAACAGTTAGAACCGGACATGGAACAATGGATTGGTTCCAAATTGGGAAAGGAGTATGTCAAGGCTGTATTTTGTCACCCTGCTTATTTAGCTTATATGCAGAGTACATCATGGGAAATTCCGGGCTGGAAGAAGCACAAGCTGGAATCAAGATTGCCAGGAAAAATATCAATAACCTCAGATATGCAGATGACACCACCCTTATGGCAGAAAGAGAAGAAGAACTAAAGAGCCTCCTGATGAAAGTAAAAGAGGAGAGTGAAGAAGTTGGCTTAAAACTCAACATTCAGAAAATGAAGATCATGGCATCCGGTCCCATCATTTCAAGGCAAATAGATGGGGAAACAATGGAAACAGTGACAGACTTTATTTTGGGGGGCTCCAAAATCACTGCAGATGATGACTGCAGCCATGAAATTAAAAGACACTTGCTCCTTGGAAGAAAAGCTATGACCAACCTAGACAGCATATTATAAAGCAGAGACATTACTTTGCCAACAAAGGTCTGTCTAGTCAAAGCTATGGATTTTCCTGTGGTCATGTATGGATGTGAGAGTTGCACTATAAATAAAGCTGAGCCCTGAAGAATTGATGCTTTTGAACTGTGGTGTTAGAAAAGACTCTTGAGAATCCCTTGGACTGCAAGGAGATCCAACCAGTCCATCCTAAAGGAAATCAGTCCTGAATATTCACTGGAAGGATTGATGCTGAAGCTGAAACGCCAATACTTTGGCCACCTGATGTGAAGAACTGACTCATTAGAAAAGACCCTGATGCTGGGAGAGATTGTAAGCAGAGGAGAAGGGGACGACAGAGCATGTGATCGTTGCATAGCATCACTGACGCAATGGACATGAGTTTGAGTAAGTTCTGGGAGTTGGTGATGGGCAGGGAAGCTTGGCATGCTGCAGTCCACAGGGTCACAAAGAGTCAGACACGACTGAGTGACTGAACTGAACTCAACTGAACTGAAGGCTTCTGTTTTCAGGATCTTTTAAAAATAAGACTCAGTGTGGATCGGTGTTGGTGGCTTCTGGAAGGTTTGTCACATGCCATTTTTCATCGTCTTTTAGCCTGGGTGACCTAAAAGGACATTGGCCAATTTGAAAGTGACAAAAGTGTCTTCCTTTGATGCACTAAGTTCATGTCTAGAAATTTTCTTAAGTGAGTAATAATGCTTGTCAGATTTAATTGTGAGAATATTCATTGCAGAATTGATGGTAGTAGCCAAAAATTGAGGACAGGGTTCTCTTATAACTCCACTGGTAAAGAATCTGCCTACAAGATTCTTTACAGAGACCCGGGTTCGATCCCTGGATCAGGAAGATCCCCTGGAGAAAGAAATGGCAATCCACTCCAGTATTCTTACCTGGAGAATTTTATGGACAAAGGAGCCTGGTGGGTTATACAGTCCATGGTTCGCAAAGTGTCAGACATGACTGAGTGACTAACACTTTCACTTCTTTCATGTAAATAGACAACAATAGGAATGTATCTACTTAATGTACAGTCATTCAGTGGATCACTGCAGTTTTTGGACATGAAAAGTGCTACCTGCCAAGATATGAGGTCTGAAAAAGAAAGCATAGCATCTGGTAGAAGTATCTTCAAAGCAGGGAAATGGATGGTTAAACAGAGATGCACTGTCTAAACTTCTCTTTCTTGAAGGAAACTAAAGTACAGAAGACAAGCTGTGCCTGAGACTGCTACTTACTTCTGTTCTCTCTTAGGAACAGAAACGATTTTATTCTGGCCAATGGGTTAAAAACAAACAAACAAAAAAAACAAAAACATTTACTTCTTTATATTTTAGCTTCTCTTTAGTTAGAGATGGCAAATAAAATGCAAGCATAAATTAATGGGTGGGAATCCTAGGAATGCCAGCTAAGAGGACAGGTGGTGGGGCATGAGCCCCTCTTGTCCTTTCCGCTCTCTGCTTTTCTGTTGACTGGAATCTGGGAATGATGGCAGGAGTCCTAGCAGCCATCTTGAACCAACAACTGACCATGAGCCATATACCATGAGCTGACCTTGCGGTTGAACATTCTTTAATAGAGTAGAAATATAGAGAAGCCTGAGTTTCCAGTGATAAGGAAATACAATATGAGCCCTGGACTGCCTACCTCCAGAATTCTTTACATAAGATGAAAATAAATCCTTGTAGACTTAAGCCACCTTTATCTGGATTTTATAGATATTCAGCTGAATCTAATTCCAACTGATTCACCAACTAAGTAAATCAGAGACCAAGTGGAAATCAAAAGGTTCCTCAAAGAATCACTGTAAATAGGAGGCTTTTGTCAGGAGAGTCATGATGGACAATATTATTTAATGAAGAGTATTAATATTGCTTTCAGGTCAGTCGCTCAGTCGTGTCCAATTCTTTGTGACACCATGGACTGCAGCATGGCAGGCTTCCCTGACCATCACCAACTCCCAGAGCCTACTCAAACTCATGTCCATTGAGTTGGTGATGCCATCCAACCTTCTCATCCTCTGTCATCCTCTTCTCCTCCTGCCTTCAATCTTTCCCAGAATCAGGGTCTTTTCTAATGAGTCAGTTCTTTACATCAGGTGGCCAAAGTATCGGAGCTTCAGCTTCAGCATCAGTCCCCCCAGTGAATATTCAGGATTGATTTCCTTTAGGATGGACTGGTTGGATCTCCTTGCTGTCCAAGGGACCTTCAAGAGTCTTCTCCAGCACCACAGTTCAAAAGCATCACTTCTTCGGTGCTCAGCTTTCTTTAAAATCCAACTCTCACATCCATACATGACTACAGGAAAAACCATAGCTTTGACTAGACAGACCTTTGTTGGCAAAGTAATGTCCCTGCTTTATACTATGCTGTCTAGGTTGGTCATAGCTTTTCTTCCACGGAGCAAATGTCTTTTAATTTCATGGCTGCAGTCACCATCTGCAGTGATTTTGGAGCCCCCCAAAATAAAGTCTGTCACTGTTTCCATTGTTTCCCCATCTATTTGCCATGAAGTGATGGGACCAGATGTCATGATCTTAGTTTTCTGAATGTTGAGTTTTAAGCTTTTTCCATCCTCCCCTTTCACTTTCATCAAGAGGCTCTTTAGTTCTTCTTCACTTTCTGCCATAAGGGTGGTGTCATCTGCATATCTGAGGTTATTGATATTTCTCCTGGCAATCTTGATTCTAGCTTGTGCTTCCTCCAGCCCAGCATTTCTCATGATATACTCTGCATGTAAGTTAAATAAGCAGAGTGACAAAATACAGCCTTGATGTACTCCTTTCCTGATATGCAACCAGTCTGTTGTTCCATGTTCAGTTCTAACTATTACTTCTTAACCTGCATACAGATTTCTCAGGAGACAGGTCAGGTGGTCTGGTATTCCCATCTCTTTAAGAATTTTGAATATTTAAGAATATTGCCTTACCCAATAATAATTGTTAGCATTTACTTTTCTCAATTAGAAGAGCCAGGTATAAAAATGTCTCTGAATTTTGTTTTCCAAATATGTCTGTCACTGATGATGTCAGTTGAATCTGATGATTTAAGAATATGTTTATGTGAAAAAATTTGGTCATCCTATGAACAACATTGGAGAGTCAAAGACACCTGGTAGTAGCTGAAAGTTTTAAAAATATATTCAACTTTAATATATTTGCTTTGTTATAATGCAGTCTCTCTCTGTTGCCAGAAACATTTGGCAAAGTCTTTTAAACATAGAAAGTTAAGTTTCTGTGGATAATTTTTAAAGAAAATAAAAGAAAAGAGAGCTGAGTGCCTTGTTAGGGTCAGTCTGGCTTTTTAAAAAAGAAAGACTAACTAGGGAAGGTGAGATGTTTATAAAAGAGAGCAAGAGTTCAGCAGAGATAGCAAGTGAGAACCAGAAGTGACAAGTAAAAATATAAAGTCCAGGAAATTTGAAGAAATCTTGGGGAGGCCATTAACATAACATAGGATAGGAGACTCAAATCAAATTTACATGAATCACAAAGTGTAAGATCCTTCAGCTGATACTGGAGCAACCTTCTCATATGTGCTACTGAAGACTCCGACGTGTATTCTCAAATCCCTTACTACAGGATCTGAGATCACGGTGAAATGTGAGTGAAGAAAATTTTAACATCTTACATAAGAAGTTAGCCCATTCTCAGGCCCTAGGCAAAGTTGCTGTCTCCAAGAATTCTTCACTTGAAATGCTCCTGATCTGATTCCTTGAGTTTTTCCATAGGGAATTAACAAATAAAAAACAGACTATCTAGAACACTCATGAGAAATTAAGCCCGGGTTAATGCAGCAGACGATGGATTTCAGTAGAACACACAGCTCTTCTTTTTGAAAATAGATAGTGAGATTTTAGTTGTTCGTTTATTATTATTTTTGACAATACTTTAAATTCTAAGCTGATATCCTTAACACCTCCTAAATTCTTACACTCTAAAAGAATATATGGTTTCATAGAATCTTGGTTACAGCACTGTAACTGAAAAAAATATGGTGAAAGTAAGTTATTATAACCTCATCTAAGAATTTTATATTTACTATCAACAGATGATTCTAATTACCCTTTACCTATCCTTTACATGCATGCTATGTCACTCCAGTCATGTCTGACTTTTTGCAACCCTGTGGACTGTAGCCTGCCCGGCTTCTCTGTCCTTGGGATTCTCCAGGCAAGAATCCTGACCCAGGGGTTGAAACTGCATCTCTTATGTCTCCTGGCAGGCAGTTTCTTTACCACTAGTGCTCCCTGGGAAGCCACCTCCTACACTCTACTCCTAGTGAAAAACGGGGCTTGTCTTTATAGGAAAGATTGAAGGAGTTTCTTTCATCACAAGTCCCACTTTTGTTACTCGGGGGGCTCCTCTTCCATCTCCATATTTCTCAGTAGTGCCCTTGTTTTTCACCCTGGTCACTGTAGCCTGACCTAAACAGATGGCCTCCTATACTTTGTTAAAGAGAAAGAGGGGAATTTCAGGATATCAACAAGGTATGGCTAAGATTTTCTTGTAAGTTACAGTGTCATATGTTTCATATATTGGAGTTTAAGACCAAATTCCCAGGAACTCTCATGGCCATTATTGCAACTGAGAGCACAGAACAGGTTGAAATGTACCTAACAGCCCTTCCTAACAGTCATCTACCATTGCTTCTTGTTGGCACTTAACACTTATAAAATTTTTTTTTTTTTTTTTGCATTTGCCCTCAGTAAGATTCAAATTAAAAGCATATGACAGCTACAGCTGTCTTAGGCTGGACCATCCAGGAATCCCATCTGCCCACTCTCTTCTCTGGCCTGTGGCATAAAACTCCCTCGGTTATGTTTTCCTTTTGAACATGAGCCCTACCAATTTGGACTCTACTCATCTATGTGGGGGTCTTTCTTTCATAGATCATTTTTAAACGTGAGACTATTCCATCATTCTCTTTCTAGGTGTGATGCATTCACTTTTCACCAGTACTGGTGAAGTCGCTCAGTCGTGTCCGACTCTTTGCGACCCCATGGACTGTAGCCCACCAGGCTCCTCCATCCATGGAATTTTCCAGGCAAGAATACTGGAGTGGGTTGCCATTTTAAATCCACCCTTACACATCTAAATCTAGCATATGATCCTTGTACTATGCCCAACAGTGGTGTTACATGTCACTTACATTTCAAAAGCAATGCCCACAGATTTAAATTTGCCAAGTCCTTGAGACTTAACATTTATTACTGAGTAAAGATAATTCTGGTCCATTTTCTGGGGTATATTCTTTAAGCCCATCATATGGTATGATATGATAATATTACCTTAGTGAGCCATGGAGGCTGCTGTGTACAGGGAAAGTAGAACCTTTTGGTAGCACTGACAATGGTATACTCAACTTTGTTGTTTAGAGAGTTATTTTTATAATGGAATCTTATAAATATTTAAATATGTTAAATTTGTTGGAAGAAAAATTCAAATTTGAGTTTTATATCCCTACAGAAATGATTCCCAAATCTGCAGCTGCGTTTCGGACTGGTAATACACCAGTTCTGTTGGTAAATTACTTGACAGTGAGGAGCCATGGGAATTCTCAGCTCATTCCTCTCCTGAAGTTGCTTACCTGTGATGGCCAGCTGAGTCACAAAAAAGGTCATTCTCGACTTCCTCTTCCTCCTCCATGTAGAGAACAGCACAATGGCGTTTCCAACAATGGTGAAAACAAAGAGGACCCACAGAGTTATCAACTGCTCAGTCTGTGAAAAACAAAGCAACACAAAACCAGTGTGAGAACCCTAGGACTTTCCAGAAAGCAAGGCTCAGGCTTTGTTGTTGAAATGTCTTCCTCCTGGTCTCCTGTCCCCTGCCTGTCAAAGCTCTGCTCTCAAGAGAACAAAAACACAATGGTCCTTATTTACACTGGCAGCGGTGTAGATTGACGCAACCATTAAAAGGATCTATTTAGAAATATATGTCAGCAGACAAAAACATAGGCACAATATTCTTTGGCTAAGCAATTTTAAGCCCATGTGAGAGAATTCTAGGTGTTAAAAAGAGCACTACAATCACAAAGATGTATCTATTTATTGTAAGAAGAAATTTGAAATTGTTTAAAGATAACAGTATAGTTAAGTAAATAAAGCACTTCAATTCAGTGAACTATTATGTAGCTATTAACAGTGACAGACCTGAAGATTATGTGGCAACATTAAAAATGCTTATAATATAATGGTAAGTGGAAAACATAATAAAATTATATATTGGGTATGATTACAACTCTGCAAAATTATACATGTAGGAAAAGAACTGAAGTGTACTAAAATGTTAAGAGTGGTTATTTTAGGGTAGTGTGATTATGGGTTTTCTTACTCTTTTTCCTTTGACCGAATTGTATAATATAGGAATATTAAAATTCCACTGAGAAAATGTATAATTAGTAAAAGTGAAAAAAAAGTAGGAATGCTACTCATTCAAAATGTCAAGTTCTTTATAAAAAGCTTTCCATTCTCTCTTTAATGGAACTTTCCAGCTATCTTAAGTCCAAAGCCCAGAAAAACAGAGGCAACAGGATGGGCTGGACACAGGGACTGGGGAGGGCTGGGCTGTGGGTGAGAACAGGGAGCCAAGGGGACCCAGAGGCAAGTCAGAGATCAGAAGCGAAGAGACTTCAGCCCAACATGTCTGGGCGGAATCCTGATAAGAATGTGCATGTCTAAGACCAGGATGCAAAGTGTTCCTCCTATTTGGAGAAGACAGTAAGAAGAGCCTGAAGAAGGGACTTCCCTGGCAGTAGAGTTGTTGAGACTTTGCCTTCCTGTGTGTGGGGTGCAGGTTTGATCCCTGTTAGTGGGGCTAAGATCCTATATGCCTTGAGGCCAAAAAAACAAAACATGAAACAGAAGCGATATTGTAATAAATTCCATAAAATTTTTTTAAATGATCTACGTAAAAAAAAAATCTTATAAAAAAAGAAGAGCCTGAAGAAATCCCTTATAATGATACAATTGTATGTGATAAAATTGTATCCTGGCCAGGCGAGAGGACCCAGCTGTTTGGTCAAACTCTAGTGTAAGGTGGTTGTTGTGAAGGTCAACGTCTACAGTCACTCGACTTTAAGTAAAGCAGGTCACCCTACCTAATATGGGTGGATGTGGACTTCATCCAATAAGTTGAAAGCTCTAAGAGAAAAAACTGAGGTTTCCCAGAGAAGAAGGAAGATTCCCTGAAGAATTCCTTGTAGAACATAAGTATCAACCCTGAGTTTCCAGCCGGTTACCTCCTTTAAGAATTTCAGACCTGGAGTCCCCACAATCATGTGAGCAAAGTTCTTAAAGTAAGTCTCCTCCTTTCTCTCTTTCTCTCAATATAATATATTAAATATTTATCTGGGCTTTCCTGGTGGTTCAGTGGTAAAGAATCCACCTGGCACTGCAGGAGATGTTAGTGTGTTCCCTGAGTCAGGAAGATCCCCTGGAGGAGGAAATGGCAACCCACTCCAGTATTCTTGCCTGGGAAATCCCACGGACAGAGGAGCCTGGCATGCTACGGTCCATGGGATCGCAAAAGAATCGGACACGACTTAGCAACTAAACAACATATCTCTCTCTCTAGCTACTGTTTAATCTATCTATCTTTCTATTGGTTCTATTTTCTGTGGAGAACTCTGATTGAAACACTCCCTGAAAATCTGAGGTATCACAGCAGCACTTTCTCTTATACTATATTAATTTTAAATTACACAATAACAGACAAATCAATTCTTTAAAAACTATAATGAACCAGACAAAGCTCAGATCCCATTTGTCCACCACTTTCAATCATGATCAAGTCCCCTCTCTCAGAAGGTAAATATCCTTTCAATTACACTGTATATTCTTCTTATCCTTTGAAAAATACGTCATAAGTGCACACACACACACACACACACATCCATGATAAGTGTCAAACTGATATTAACGTTCTCCATCTCACATGTACAGATGAGTTCTAGGCCCTGGTAGAGGTCTGGGCCACAGAACGGTAGAAGTTAGGGAATGTTCCTCGTGGTGGTGCTAGGGGAAGGGTGGCCGCACAAGTGGAGTGTGAGGACCAGAGGGTGGACGATCTCTGCTGCTTTCAGGGGCACAGGTGACAGTCCCTCACTCCAACATGCTTACATCGTCTCTCATTTGGAAGACAGTGTCTTTGCTCAGCACCAGGCTTCCTGATTTTTCTCTGGTCCTTTTCTGACCAGAAGGGATACGTTTTTCTGGATGACTCATTTCTCTACCAGCCTAAAACTGGTTGGCACAGATAAAGCATTAGGAATGGAAACTAATTGTTATGAAAAGGGTTATTCTGAGTCTTTGTAAGAGAGTTCTCTCCTTTGAGATCCATGGACAACTGTGCTGTCAGGAACAGATACAGCACGGGAAGCCTTGATGGGCCGGGCTGACCTTCCCCAGTCAGCACCTCGTGTGTAGGTAGTGAACATAAATATGTGGTTTGAACTTGGAAGACCTGCTGTTTATTTATTTTTTTTTAATTTAAATTTATTTATTTTAATTGGAGGCTAATTACTTTACAATATTGTATTGGTTTTGCCATACATCGACATGAATCTGCCACGTGTGTACACGTGCTCCCCATCCTGAACCCCCTTCCCACTTCCCTCCCCATACCATCCCTCTGGGTCATCGCAGTGCACCAGCCCCAAGCATCCTGTATCCTGCATCGAACCTGGACTGGCGATTTGTTTCTTATATGATATTATACATGTTTCAATGTCATTCTCCCAAATCATCCCCTCCTCTCCCTCTCCCACAGAGTCCCTTTTGGACTTGCTTTAAAAAGACCTGCTTTTTAAAACTGTAGAGCAACCTGGGGACCAATGCAAGAAAATAGGTGGCTTGGAAGTCTGAGCAGATCTTGTGGACACTATGATGTTGGCAGATGACACAGGAGATGCATTAGGCATCTATGTCCCCAGTATGGTCCTAATGTCATTTGCTCTCTGGGGAGATGATGGCATCCTGGTAATGTACATGGTTCAGGAAAGATCAAGGAGCCCTTAGAACAGGTGGTGTGGCAGGCGGGGCCTGCAAAATCCTTTCCAGCCCTGCTGAGAACACAAATGAGAGCTTTTCAAAGAATTTCTCCTATTTCTCTTAGGAGATCTTTTTCACCTGGAGAAATGTTTTGATGCCTTAAAAAAGTTCCTTGCTTTGAATAATAAAACACTGTACCATATCCAGAAAATTTTCTCCATTTAGGTGGAGGTGGAGGGTAGTTTATTTCCATACTTGTCCAGTACTAAGTCAATCTCTGTTGAACTCTTTCAGCCTCAGATGAAGAAGAAAAGGAATGTTAGAATGCTTGTGATTCTTTTTCATCAGATCAGAAATCCAGCTCTCCACAGTGAATGGGGAGAGAGTACATCTGGAAGCGGACAAAGAAGGAGGCCCGGCACTCTGCAGGGGACACCAGAGTGGCAGGAGGCAGTGAATACAGGCTGTTTTCTCACCAAGTCCCTTGTCTTCATCAGCCCCTACCCAGCTCCAGCCTCCCTTTAGCTAGGAGAAGGCAGCTGGCCATTATTCTCCTCCCTGGAGTCTGAGGCAATCAGTGAACTCCCCACAGAAATCCACCCTAGCCTCGGCCTCTGGACTGAGCCTTCCTGGGTGGGATTCCCTGCGGGGCTGGCCTCCCTCCCTGATTCAACAGGATGACTCTTACTTCACGGGAGAGTGAATGAGCCTGTGGCCCTCTGCTCCGGCATCTTAGTGCCTCCACATCTTACAGAGACAACTTCCAACTTGCCAGCAAGTAGGCATCAACCTTCCCCATTTTCTACTTCTGACACAGAATTTTTCCCAACTAAAATTACACTCTGAAGAACTTTTGGATGAGAATTAGAAAGAGGAGAATTAAGTGAACCCAGGGTAATTTTGAACTAGAAGTCAAGGTTTTTCCCAGAATCCACCTCTCTTCACACTCCCTCTTCCTGACATAACTAAGTGCCTATGGGAAGTACAGTTGTGCCACATCTCCAGAAAAATAACACTGAAGTGGGCAAATGATTTGCTTTTCACCAAGCGTGCTGGGGATTATGCTGCTGATGCCAAGATTCGGATTTCCAGAAATCACTTTTCTCTAGTAGAGTAGCCACCGGACTCCCAGCGGACATGGGAGGGCTGCTTTTTTCATCTTTGTACTTCAGGATCCTGCCCCAGGCAGCCAATCTCTTCAAAGTAGGCTTGGGGCTCAGAACTGCCCTGCTGGGAGCAGAGAGTGACAAATACTGCAAATCAGATTATCCCATTTTGACGTACCAGTGAACTGGAGGTCAGGTCTCAGGAGGGCTTGGAACAGTGAGTGCTGGCTCTGCAGCTGAGCCTCTTCTGAAGAATCTGCAGTAACCATGCTTTGGGTTGGCTGGCCCAGGGTGCTCTGTGAACAGGCCAGAGTCTATAATACTCTCCTTGGGATTAGATGACATCTGTGGGGTGGGTTGAGCAAATTCTGTGAAATCAAGTCCACTCCTTCTGCTTTGCAGTTTTCTATTGAAAGACAGTCTCACCTTAATTCATTGGCTTCAGGAAATTTCTAGATGGAAGAAGCTCCCTACTGTAATTTTCTAAGAGCTGTGTGTATTTATTTATTAATTCATTCAATATCAATGAATTGTGTATAGTACAAAGTGTTGACACTACAAAGCAGACTAAAACACGTAGAGTGTATAAATTATACTGTTAAAATTAAATCCTGTGTGTGTCATCAATTGTCCAAAGGTCATTAAGTATAAAACAATTACACAGTTGTAGGATCATTTTATTCATAGCATTCTTAACCCATGCATGCACACACACCTAAACATACACACACCTCCCAAGGTAATATGAAGATTTGGGAAACTACGACAATGGGAATTGGGGAAACAAGTTTAGAGGCATTTGAGCATCACAGTCCAGTGAGCCGTTTAGTAGAAAAGTGAGTAGGTTTTCAAACCTGCCTGATCTGGGGTCAGATTCTTTACTGATTGCTAGATGTGTGACACATCAGTAAGTGATAACCTCTTTGAGTCTGTTTTCTCATTTATAAAAGGAGGACATAAATGAAATCTGTCTCAGGGTACTTGTGATGGATAGAGATGATGATGCAAATGAAGATTTCTAGCTCAGTGTCTGATGCATAGTACACACAACATAAAAATTGGTTTATCTCCTTTTTAGGTTCAGTTCAGTTCGGGTCAGTTCAGTCACTCAGTCGTGTCCGACTCTTTGCGACTCCATGAATTGCAGCATGCCAGGCCTCCCTGTCCATCACCAACTCCCGGAGTTCACTCAGACTCACGTCCATCGAGTCAGTGGTGCCATCCAGCCATCTCATCCTCTGTCGTCCCCTTCTCCTCCTGCCCCCAATCCCTCCCAGCATCAGAGTCTTTTCCAATGAGTCAAATCTTCACATGAGGTGGCCAAAGTACTGGAGTTTCAGCTTTAGCATCATTCCTTCCAGTGAACACCCAGGACCGATCTCCTTTAGGATGGACTGGTTGGATCTCCTTACAGTCCAAGGGACTCTCAAGAGTCTTCTCCAACTCCACAGTTCAAAGTATCAATCCTTCTGTGCTCAGCTTTCTTCACAGTACAACTCTCACATCCATACATGACCACAGGAAAAACCATAGCCTTGACTAGACGGACCTTTGTTGGCAAAGTAATGTTTCTGCTTTATAATATGCTATCTAGGTTGGTCATAACTTTCCTCCAAGGATTAAGTGTCTTTTAATTTCATGGCTGCAATCACTATCTACAGTGATTTTGGAGCCCCCCCAAAACAAAGTCTGACACTGTTTCCACTGTTTCCCCATCTATTTGCCATGAAGTGATGGGACCAGATGCCATGATCTTCGTTTTCTGAATGTTGAGCTTTAAGCCAACTTTTTCACTCTCCTCTTTCACTTCCATTAAGAGGCTTTTTAGTTCTTCTTTGCTTTCTGCCATTAGGGTGGTGTCATCTGCATATCTGGGGTTGATGTTTCTCCCCGCCTATGGACTATATTTAGGTTTGGGCAGTGATTTATAAATAATTGACTACTTTTTAAGAATGATGCTTGAATTTACCCTCTTGATCCCACTTTCCATTCCAGTCTGAAATTTCACCCGAGCCTAATCTGCACTCCTTCCTCCACACGTAGAGTTTGTGAACTATTTCAGAATATAGTTGGGGATTAAATGCCCCCTAGTGGTCATGTGAGGCAAAAATTCAAGCCAGATGCTTAATACAGAACGGAGGTAGTAAGTGAATTTGGAATTTTTCAATGACTATAGTGTGTTTTCAACTCAGTTACATAGTTGTGGGCTTATGATTAATTAATTTGCTTTTAACCTAAAGTTAACGACACCATGAAGTGATGCCAGCTCCCAGCAGATTAGAAAATTACAACGTTGGTTTAAGAGGGATGAATTGCAATCTTCTTTTGATGATGCTGGTGCTGGCACAGGGCTGATACTTGGGATTTGACCCCATGGGATATGCTTCCAGAGTCAAAAGGATTTCCATGAGATCAGGCATTAAGTCTGGGTCACCATTCCAGACTGGCATTTTATCTTCCCTATAGAAAGAACTTAATAATACGGTTGATGACAAGGCCAAAGGTACTTATAAATATCACAAGAATGAACATTATCCCAGGAAATACAGGTCATTTAGCTAAATGACTCTAGTTGAAACTAGATATGTCAGATTTGTCTGAAAAGGAAGACATGAGTTATCCAAACCCAAAGAATGATAATCTTCTTTTCCAGTGAAGTCCTGGAAGCTGAAAGCCAACAAAACATCCCTAAGGTATCTTTAACAATCACAGGGTGAGTGGGAACTAACACTATTTGAGTGAATCCCGTCATTAATCTAGCAGATGACTGACTTAGTTTGTAATGTATGATAGGTACTCAGTAAATGCTTGTTGGTGATTGCCATGTGCAATTGTCACAGCCTGACTGATGAGATGACTCAGTCTTATAGGTAAGGAAGTAAGGGCTCAGAGAAGTTGCTACCTAGAGTACCTGGCTCCTAAGCAATGCAGCCGGAACTTGAACATGGCTTTGCTTGACGGAAAAGTCCATACCATGTTTACTGGTAGTGATTTTCTGCTTGAGTTTTGGGCCAGAGACGGTAAAGTTGCCTCATTTATTTTCAATTTTCAGGTGGGAAGCAGATCTTCATTTTCCTTGTGACCCAAACTTGTCTGAAGCTAGGTTTCTGAAGCTGAATCAGCTTTGCAACTGCCTCCCCGAGGACTGAGAGTAAGGTCAGTGCTCAATATGTGTTTGTATGGATGAACCCTGGACTGACGTGTGGCTTCCGTACAATGGAAACTGTAAATATCTCACAAGATGCAGCTGCATCGTCTGCCCCAGGGAGTACAGGGCTTTCTCTACCCTTTACATTTTCATGGTTCATTTTTTGCTTCTTTTTATTTCTATGATGTTGAAGATGAATATCTCAAACGCAGGAAGTAGCAAATACATCATACTTCCCAAGAGAGGAAATGAAGTCTCAGAAAGGTTATGATTCAGACTCAGTTCTCAATCAGCAAACCAATAAGCTCTACAGTCCCGTCACTGACACCCGTGTGCCCCTGTCATTCATAGCACCCAGGTTCTGAAGCCTACTCCAAGCCTCAGTAATTTTGCGTAGGTGGCTTGGAAATACCAAAAGCAGAGCTCTGAAAATATCCTGTTGCATTGAGGCTGAATCACTGTGTAACACAGGGAGCACACAGTTTAAAGTGAGACAGGCAGGACCCGACTACAAAGCTTTGGTTCCCAAAGCTGCTTCATTAGACTTGGGGAATGAGACGCATTAAGAGGATCTGTAGACCCTTGGGTAGTGACCATTTCTGAACAGTTGGAAACCTGTCACTCAGGAGCTTGTCCCAATTTTTCCCCAAGCCTCGCCCCACCTGCTGCTAAGGAAGTACTGCCAAGTGGTCAACAAGCAGTAAGGCAGTCAACCAGGAGGCGCAGGGTAGGACCCAGCTTGCTCACAAGTGCTCACCTTGGCTTCTTCCCCATAACCACTTGCTGCTGATGCCCCTTTTGAAAATCTGCATTTTCACCATCCTGCCAGTAACCCAGCTTGGAGACACCCTCTGTGGAATTATTGTCATCACAACCACCTATCTACACTCACCTTTTCTAGCTGTTTTACCTAGACCACTGGGGATTCTGTCTTGGATTACTTCCAGGATAACTTTCATTGGTAATACTCAATTATGAAAAAAATAGCTACAAGAGTTTTTAACTAGTTGGTATTACAAAAAATCAGAAAATTTACAAAAAGCTACATGTACATGTGGATGTTAATTCCAGTCTTATGTTCTTATAAGCCTTTTCATATCATTTTATCAGGGGTCTAGAATAGAAATGTACATTGCATCCTCTTACTAACACCTCGTGGGACCTGCTGGCAGGGGGCCTCCTGCCTGACGAATAGAGAATGTGAATGGGTTGGGAGGTATTTTCACAGCCCAAGTCTGTTGAGGTTGACAGTAGGGCTGTCAGCCAAAAGGGTCCCAAATAATTGGGTGCTCTGAATCGTCCTGTGATCTCTCATGTGGTATATAAAGGGGCAAGGCATTTAGCCTGAGAGGAAAGCCTTGATATACCTATCGGTTGGTGTACAAATGATACTCAGGCCGGAATCGGGGAACTGTCCTTGAAATCATGTTGTTGTGATTATGGTTATATTGGTTCTCACTCTGCATAATCAAGCTCAACAAACATTTATTGAGAATCTAGCAGCAAAGTTCAACATAATTTGGGATCTTTACCACAGGTCCACAGAAGTTCTGTAGTACCATAGAGGGAAGGCCAGGACAAGGAGCTCCTAGTCTGATGGTAGAGGCATATATGTAAACAAAAATGTTCAATGTGAGCTACTATAATGGAAGTCTTTACAATCCCCAGTAAAGGACATCTTGGAAGAAACTGAGGAGGGACTGGGATGGTTGATCAAAAGGTGTAGCCTGGAGAAATTAAGGTGTGAGCTGGGTCTGAAAAGTGAGTAGATGTAATCAAGCAAACACGTAGGTTGCCTGGGAACAGTATGAGGAAAGGCAGACTGAAAAATTTTAGGTTAGTGAAGACAGACAGGGCCCATCCACAAACATTAGGTGTGGTCATAGAGCAGAGAAAGGCTTATAAGGAGATAGTAGACTTGTGTCCTAGAAACTATTTCAAAATTGGAGAAAGGTCCACTCTGGGTCTTTGTCCTGCGTTAAAAGAATCGCTACCAAAAGAAAAGATTCCTCTCTATCTGGACTCTTCTCCACTTATGTTCATTGCCCTATCTCTTAATACCACTATCATGGGTGAGAGAATTCAACTTTAGCTTCTTCAAACTGGGCTGAACAGAAAAGCAATTCTCTGCCTGACATTTATTTCTTAGTTTAGCTTTCAGGACACATTGTATAAGCTCTTTCTACTCTGACCAGAAAGGGTTAGATATTGGTCTAGAGTATTTGATCATTACTGCCATGGGTCATATTTTGTGTTTAGTTAGCACTGTGAGCTGCTCACTGCCTAATTGTTCTCATTTCTATCAGGCTTTGGTGCAGATCAGGACTGCCTTTGCATGACTGAGTGATGCAGTTTCCTGGTTACTAGTGAATTCTTGGATTTCATCAGAAGCAGAAATGCCCATGTCCCGCATTCATTTCAGTGTGAGTTCCTTCTTGTGAGTCATTCTTGGATCACAAAAGAACCTCCAGATTAATCACAAATAGGGTGTATTGGAAGCTTCGAGGCATTTAGATTCTGATATTCCATCCGAATTCTCACAGTATATCAGACAGCACATGCTAGAAATCATCTTAAAATCCACTGGGCTCCAAGTCCAGGTAGAAATTAATATTTGTTGAACAAACGAATGAAGTGTCTGCTATGTACCAAGAACTGAGATTAACATTTAAATTGCTATTTGAGCTCCAGACCCTTGAAATATAGAAAACTAACATTTGGGTACATTAGGTCCAAATCTCTACAATGTAGTAGAAACCAAAGGATTACTGTGTGATAAAAATACCAAGAAACTATTCTTTTGCATGATTCACAGATTAAAAAATAAGCCTGTGGGAATTTATTTTCTGTCTTGGAGGTGCTACTAAGTAGGGAAAAGTGTCTGAGGAACCTTCCCCCCGAGAGTTTATCTGAGCTCAGACCTTCAATCTGTGATACATTTAATCTGTTGTTTCCATAGTTTCCAGTCCATCCAGGAGGCTCAAACTCAAGCAGCAAGAAGAAATCTGGGGAAGTGAGCAAGTGAAAGAGCACAGGCAGATATGAGGATAATGCATGGAGCTGAACATCATGGTAAGTGAGAAGGAGGCCTGAGAAGGGCTCTGAATGACGATTCCAGGGAGATTGTCCTATACTACTTTTATTTTCTGTGCACCTAAATTGGGTGGTTGGTCAACAGAGTTTAAAAAGCTAATGAGTTAGTGTACACCCCCGACAGCTGGTCATCCTCCTTGGTTTCCGTTGTCCTTGCATTCCCTTGCCTGTCTCTTTGGCCTCCTGTGTTCTATCTGGCCCCCTACATGCAAGCCTCCCCAGCCCAGGATTGAACACTAGTCCCGCCACCTCTCATCAGTCACTTTATAGGCTCCCTGGGAACCTATCCAAGGTCGACAGATGCAGGCACCTGCCTGACTCCAAGCATCGCTCCCACTCCACCTGAGCCTCTTGGATTTCGATGGAGTTGGCCACATCACCTTGGGCCTATGCTCAGAAGCCCTAGTTCCCAGCAGTGGCCAGTGCCCTGGGCGGGCTTGGTCCTCCAACCCTGATGTCTGCTTCTGTCTAATCCACCTTCCTGCAGTTCTCAACATGGAAACCAAGTGCACTTTATGGGTCAGACCTTCCCAATGATAGTAGAAAAACAACACAATTGGAAAATGGAGTTTTAAAGAAATAGATAATTCACAGGTTGCACGCTTAATCCAGAAATCACTATTAAACTACCTATTGGGATCAGAGTGGGAAAATATTCTAAGAGGAGCAATATGAGAGAGGGAAGAAAGAAATGAAATAGGAGAATCACTGCATACAGTGATTATGTATACACTAAGTTCCTGAATTCTGCTTTAGCTTTGAAAGTGTATAACCTTCATTATTAAAAGAGCAAATCGCACTTGCATCCACACAGTTCATTACTAGGGAGACACTGGCAGGTCCTCAGTCCCTTCAATGTGTGATCCTTGGGAGCCAATTCATTACCTGGTACCTCCCCTCCCCCCATTTTGGCCAGCTTCTCTACCACAAAGGTGTCTGCTTTCAGATGCCTTTTTCAGCCTCCCTTGTCATTTGTCTGCAGAGGAAACTGATTCTTTCACTTGCTTTCATGGAAATACAATGTGCAAAATATATTTGAGACATTGCATGGTGTATTATACATGATTATTTTGTCTTTTCTGATAATAAAAGTAATATGTGCTGTCAAAACTTAGTAACATATTTTAAAAGTACAAAGACAAAGACAAATGCCCACCTTCCAGAGAGAATTTCTCATTCACTTTCCCACTTTTGGTATATTCCTTTCCATATTTTCTGGTTATGTAATATTGAAATATCTGTACAACCTGGGTGTTCATTGGAAGGACTGATGTTGAAGCTGAAACTCCAATACTTTGGCCACCTGATGCAAAGAGCCGACTCATTGGAAAAGAACCTGATGCTGGGAAAGATTGAGGGCAGGAAGAAAAGGGGACGACAGAGGATAAGATGGCTGGATGGCATCACCGACTCGATGGACATGAGTTTGGGTGGACTCCGGGAATTGGTGATAGACAGGGAGGCCTGGCGTGCTGCGGTTCATGGGGTCGCAAAGAGTCGGACACGACTGAGCGACTGAACTGAACTGAACTGGAATATTTTATATATGCAGTTTATTGTGCTTAAAAATCTTTAGCATTGAATGAGGAACAATGATTATTATAGGTGCATAATATTCCTTAATATTCCATCTTATGGTTGCATTACAATTTTAAATTTCTATTGTCAGATGTGTACTACATGAAATAGTTTAACACGTAAGACCATGTCAAAACTTTTCTTGAATATTTCTTTACTATTCTTAAGGTTTAATCCTGCAAGCAAATCTACCAAGTCAATATGTAAATATAGTGTTTAGGCTTGCTATGTATTACCAAATACACAGCAAGTTGTGTGCATTTATTTAGTTGTTCGTATTTACTGTCCCACCAGTCTACAAGACTGTCATATGCTTTTGTAACATTTGTCTTTAATTTTATCAGTTTGATATATTCCATATTATGTTTCATGGTTAACTTTGTATTATTCAAGCCACTAGCAAATAAAGCTTTTTTGCGTTCTTTTAACTCTACATTTAATCTAAAATGCTTTTTATTTTCTTTGCCTGTTTTTTTCTATTATAAATACCACTTTTTCCTAAGAGCTTTTTATATATTAAGACCTTTAATCATGTTATATTTTTAGTATAATTATTAAATAATATATAATATGTAATATTATAAATATTTATATGTATATAAATGCTATATATTTATTTTGTTGAAAATACTTTCCTTAGTTTTTTGTTTCTGTTTAAATGTTTTGTTAGGCTTAGAAAGTTCTTGCTCATCTGAAATCAGTCTAATAAGTATGCTTTTTTTCTGTCTATTTTGTAAAAACTTAGTTACAAAATCCAATTGAAATTGATCTTACAACTTTACATGAGATAAGACTCACCACCCATTCACCCAATGCTCTAACTGCCAAAATATTCATTTCTTCTTACTATTTTTTGTAGTTTCTTTGTAGTGTTAAAGTTCATATATGACTAAGGTTTTATTTTTAAAGCAAACTATTTGTTATTATGAACCTGTCCATTACTGTGCTAATTCTAAAATGTTTTGCTTAATGCAGGTTTATATTTTTTAGTAACTGATGGAGAAAAATCCCCCTTCCTCATTAACATTTATGTTCAAATCTCTTAGCTTTACTTACCTTTTTAAAATTGAGCTTTTAAGTTATTTTGTCAAATTCAAACAATCACATTAAAGATTTGATTAAAGTTTTTTAACACTATAAAGAAATTGGGGAGAACCGACATCTTCACAAAATTTAGTTTTCCTGTCCTGGAGCACCACATGCCTTTTCATTTATTCAAATTTTGTTTTTTACATCTCACTAATGATTAGCATGGGCTTTCCTGGTGGTGCAGCGGTCAAGAATCCACCTGCTAATGCAGGAGACACAAGAGACCAGGGTTTAATCCCACTCTTGCCTGGAAAATCCCATGGACAGAGGAGCCTTGTGGGCTACAAGCCATGGGGTCTCAAAGAGTCAGACACGACTGAGCACGCACACACAGTGCAGTGTGGTACAAGAAGTTCTAATGCTTAGCATTGTGAATTATTGCTGTCCTAAATTTGACTAGTGCTTTCCAGTTTATAAAGTCTTCTAATAGTTTCTGTATGCTTGAATACCTTTTGCATTTTTATCCCAACCTGCGCCAAAAAAAAAAAAAAGAAAGAAAAAAAAATCTCAAAAGGGACTGAACACATTGGAAAGGTAATCAAATTTATTCTTAATCAAAAGAATATCTTCTATAGGTATGGATTGCCAAGGGCAGTGGTGCACAATACTAGATGAAAGAAAGGAAACTTCCACTTGGGTACTAACAGTGTTCTCTTTCATTTTTTATTAAATTAAGAGCTGTGAATAATTGTTCATAAGCAAACACTTGGGTTCAATACCTGCATGCAAATGGAATTCTGAGTGCTGTGGGGAAATCGTTCGTCCAGTGCAGAGCCTGGAACACCGCTGGCCGGGGTGAATCACAGCTCCTGCCCAGAAGAAGAGCAAGGCAAGGAGACTTCAAGAGCTGGAAGAAGAGGAATCAAGGGGAATCCTATTCCCTGCTGCTGCTGCTTTTTCAAGAAGTTCCAACAATCCTCTAGACCCTAAGTAACCTTTGCTATCTCATGTCCAGTATGCTCAGGAGGGTAGGGGTTTATTTAAATGAAGCAAGTTCTTTTAAAAAATGCAAATAACCTTGGAAGATCAAAGGCTGTGGGAGAGACACCCGAGGGAAGGAATTTGTTTACTCAGAACGGCTTTCATGCAAATACTTGGAATCAATTTATTGAGGGAAAAAAATTTGGGGGACAACAGGCGGACTAAGCAAAAGACGGAGAAAAAGAATTTTTTTAAAAGCAGAGCATGCAAATTCCATGTAGTGATAAAGAACCTGCCTGCCAACATGGAAACGTAAAAGACACAGGTTTGATCCCTGGATTGGGAAGATCCCCTGCAGAAGGGAATGGCAACCATCTCTGGTATTCTTGCCTGGAGTATTCCATGGACAGAGGAGCCTGGTGGGCTACAGCCCGTAGCATTGCAGAGTCTGACATGACGAAAGCCACTTAGCACACACTGCATGCATGCCAAGTCCACACTGAATGCTGTGGTGAGGATGAGGGCAGGCAGAGGAGGCTGGGGAGGGAGAAATATGGTGTGTGAGAGAATGCGAAAGCTCAGTCTGGGTTCTTGTGAATCATGTCAAAGTTATGCTTGCTTGTTATTTCTCTACAGCCACCTATTTCTTTCCGTAGAAGAACTATCAATGGAACTAAAAAGGAGAGATGTCCCGGGGAGTTTTTATTTTATTTATCTTTAAGAAGGGAGAATAGTTTGGGTGGGGGGAGAGTGTGGGAGGATGGAGAATCTCAGTGGGTGGGGAGTTTGGGAGGATAAATCTGAGATGAAGGGTCTGTGAGGCTGGTCTTTGAGGAGAAGGGCATTAGCCCACCCTCACCCCTGAAACCCTCTGGGTTGGTAGGACCCTCCCAGGAGATTATTGAGTAGAATTCCATGATTACCCTCCTCCGGCTCCCACCCAAAACGTCACTTCTCACCTAAGACTTGGCTCCTTCCCTTCTTCACCATCCTGAAGGGACATCGTTATTGTTTTGCTCTCACGGCTGAGCTGCCTGGATCCAGAGAAGCCGTGTGATGTGCTCAGGGTAGCACAATATAGACTTGATTTGAGGCCCAAAGCCCATTTCTCGCACTTTCCTTGCTTGTTTAAACTGTAAGGAAAGGATGTGATTCCTTGTGCATCAGGGAAGAGAATAAAAATCCTCTTATTGAGCTGTCATGAAAAAAATGAGCTAATGTTTTAGGTAGTTTTTTGAACTAATGTTTTTAAAAGTGCCTTCAGATTTCTTTTTTCCCCATAAAATTACCTAAGTGAATAGCATTGTCATTATCTGAAATGTGAAGAATCATTCGGAAAAATTTAGGGCTCTTTTCTTTGGGAAGGAGGAGAAACTATCTCTTTCTTGGTTACCGGGAAACATACAGTCCTGTTTGAATCAATGTTTATAAAACTCTATTCAATCCTTTTGTAATCTAGATAACAGTAATCTAGACAATAGATAATAGTAGGATGAAAAACGTGAGCAGAGCCAGCCCCTGCCCCGCCCAAATGTAGAATAAATGAAATGTCTATTTGATTCTCTGTGGTCCACTTCCAAGGGCTTGGCTTCAGCAACCTGGATATATAGTTTTGTACTTGGAATTTGTATCACTTGGTCAAGTCTACGACTCAAAAATAAAAGAAAGCCTACGTTACAGTGGCTTAAACAAATATTTTTTTCATACAATAAGAAATCTGAAGATACATAGCTGCTGTCCTGAACTCTTTGAAATTGCCTTAGCTTTTCTTTTGTGGTTGCAAAGTGGCTGCTGAAGCGCCATGCATTGTGTCTGAATTCAAGGGAGGAAGGAAAATTCAAGCCCTGTCTTTCTCCTTCTATCAAAGAAAAGTGGAATCTTTATCAGAAATCTCATAGACTTCCAATTAAGTTTCTCAAACTGTGCTACTGTTTACTGCAAGGGAGACTAGGCTAGTGAGTATGTGGCTGGGAAAATGAGAAGAGGGTTGAGAATAACTTTGGGGTCAACCAAGTAACATTGCTATCTTCAGGAGCCTATTTAGGACCTCCTCCTTTCACCTCTGCTGTTGATTGGTCCAAAATTTTGTAGCATCATTTCTCCCTAGTAGTAAATATTATATAGTAAAGTTGTTGTTTTTTGGTCATTAAGTCATGTCTGACTCTTTGCGATCCAGTGGACTTAGCCTGCTAGGCTTCTCTCTTCCATGGGATTTCCTAGGCAAGAATACTGGAGTGGGTTGCTGTTTCCTTCTCCAGGGGATCTTCCTGGACCAGGGATCAAATCTGCATCTCCTGCATTGGCAGATGATTTTTTAAACCACTAAGCTACCAGGGAAGCTTGCATAGTAAAGACTCATACTAAATGGCTAATGGTTAATGTCTACTTGTAAAGCAGAAATAAGGCGGACCCTTGGAAAACATTCATAGAGCCATATCCTGGATTATTTGCCTATATTTATGCCAAGGAAAGTGCTAAGTCTGTGATAGGGTTCATTCACTCTTTGAGACTCTCTGAGTGTCTTTTTGAGGTGGCATGGCTGTTGACATTGGAGAAACCCTCTATAGAATAATTTTTTATTAAGTAGTACTTAATACAGAGGAAAAGTCATCCTTTGAATGTTAGTTTTGTAGTTTTGACAAACTTAACCATTGTTGCAATCAAGATATAGATATTTCTGTCATCTAAAGGGGGTCTCCAGTGCCATTTTGTAGTCAGCCTCTTCACAGCAACCACTGATTTGCTTTCTGTCCTTAGAGTTTTGGTTTCTCAACATCATGTAAATGAAATCATTACAGCATTTTGAATCTGGCTCCTTTCACTTAGCATAATGCATTTGAAATTCATCCATTTTGTTCTGTATATCTATAAGCTTATTCCTTTTTATTGCCAAGTAATACTCCATTGCACAGACAAAGACTGGTCTCAAATAGGAAAAGGAGTACGTCAAGGCTGTATATTGTCACCCTGCTTATTTAACTTATATGCAGAGTACATCATGAGAAATGCTGGGCTGGAAGAAGCACAAGCTGGAATCAAGATTTCCGGGAGAAATATCAACAACCTCAGATACGCAGGTGACACCACCCTTATGGCAGAAAGTGAAGAGGAACTAAAAAGCCTCTTGATGAAAGTGAAAGTGGAGAGTCAAAATGTTGGCTTAAAGCTCAACATTCAGAAAACGAAGATCATGGCATCTGGTCCCATCACTTCATGGCAAATAGATGGGGAAACAGTGGAAACAGTGTCAGGCTTTATTTTTTGGGGCTCCAAAATCACTGCAGATGGTGACTGCAGCCATGAAATTAAAAGACACTTAATCCTTGGAAGGAAAGTTATGACCAGCCTAGATAGCGTATTCAAAAGCAGAGACATTACTTTGCCAACAAAGGTCCATCTAGTCAAGGCTATGGATTTTCCAGTGGTCGTGTATGGATGTGAGAGTTGGACTGTGAAGAAAGCTGAGTGCCGAAGAATTGATGATTTTGAACTGTGGTGTTGGAGAAGACTCTTGAGAGTCCCTTGGACTGCAGGGAGATCCAACCAGTCCATTCTGAAAGAGATCAGCCCTGGAATTTCTTTGGAAGGAATGATGCTAAAGCTGAAACTCCAATACTTTGGCCACCCCATGGGAAGAGTTGACTCATTGGAAAAGACTCTGATGCTGGGAGGGATTGGGGGCAGGAGGAGAAGGGGACGACAGAGGATGAGATGGCTGGCTGGATGGCATCACTGACTCGATGGACATGAGTCTGAGTGAACTCCGGGAGTTGATGATGGACAGAGAGGCCTGGCGTGCTGCGATTCATGGGGTCGCAAAGAGTCGGACACGACTGAGTGACTGAACTGAACTATCCATTTTCTAGCCACTGGACATTTGAGTTGCTTCCAATTTTTAGCAATTTAAGATAAAGCCACTGTAAGTATTGACATTGAGGCTTTTACATTATTTGTCTTGGACAAATACTCAGGAGTAGGATTTTGGACTTGAGTAATAAATGTATGTTTAACTTTATAAGAAAATGGCAAAAAGTTTTCCCAACTGTCTTTACCATTTTCTTTGCTGTCAGTAATGTATGATGGTTCTAGTTGGTTGCTTCCTATCTTTGCCAGTTCTTGATATCTTCAGTATATTTTTATTTTAGTCATTCTAATGAGTGTGTGGTGGTATTTCTTTGAGGTTTTAATTTGCATTTCACCAGAGACAAATGAGGTTAAGAATTTTTTCATATGTTAAGTCACCACTTGGTGATATGTCTGTTTGAAACTTTGCTATGGTTTTAAGTTGGGGTCTTTTTCTTTGTATTGAGCTTTAAGAATTATCTGTATCTTCTGGATGAAAATTATTTGTGATTTATAGATATTTTCTCCTAGCATGTGGTTTTATTCTCTTCATAGCATCTTTTAAATTATAGAAGTTCCTAATGAAGTCCAATTTATCAAATTTTTCCTTTATGGACTGTGCCACTAGTGTCGTATGTAAGAAATCATTGCCTAATCGAAGGTCACGAAGTTTGCCTTCTATGTTTTCTTTTTCTTTTATTTTAGGTTTTACACTTAGATATATGATCCATTTGATGTTAATTTTTATGGGGTGTGAGGTTTGGGCAGGAGTTCCTTTTTTACACGTAATTATCTATTTGTTCCAGCAATAATTTTGATTTTCTCTATTGAGTTGCCTTTATCTCTTTGTCAAAAATTAATTGACCAGATATGACTGGGTGTATTTCTGGACTGTTTATTCTGTTCCATTTCTGAATGTGTATGCTTTTCTCAGTACCACACTACTGCTTTAGAGAAGGTCATAACCAGCCAGTGTGAGTTCCCTAACTTTATTGTTTTTGAGAGTTATTGTGGCTAGTCAATTTCCTTTGCCTTCCCACATACATTTTAGAATCAGCTTATCAATTTGAGCCCCTATGTCATCGTCATTCCTTGCCTCTGCCAATCTTCTCTGATTCCCCGAGCCCTGCATATGATCTGACAGAAAGTCCCCCTGCTTCTTCCTGTCCACTCTCAGGCAATCCTTATCTTACTGAGCACTGACACCTCTCATTGGGTCATCATAATTGACTCTCTTTCCTCAATGTTCCCTCCCTACATTCCCACCCAGTACTCTGCAGCCTGATTAATCTCTCTCATCACAGTTTTCACTGTTAGCATTTTTACTAATAAAACTCTAAAGATTTCTTATGGCCTATAAGGACAAAAAAAAATCCATATTGTTTAGTCTGAAGGTCCACCTGGGTCTTTTTTTTTTTTATCTCTTTAACTCTTTTATCTAAACTGAAAGCTTCCATTTACCTATCTTCAATGAAGATCAACTTGATTTTCTATGCAGAAATCCTTCTTTTTAATTTGTTTATACCTCCTTCTGTCATCCCCCCACTGTCTTTTCTTCTAAGTGACTGCCTTCTCTTCCCTTGCATCATAGCTATTGGCTGAGTATACCTTTCCCCTGTTAGACAGAATTGTCTGACAGTATGGTACCTGTTTTGTGCATCTTTGGAACCCCAGTACCTAAAGTAATACTCAGTCAAGCCCATCTGTGATTCTCAACTTCATAAATGAGTACATGACATGGGGAGGAAAAGAATATAGTTTAAAAGATTATATTCTGAATTATATTTTGATTTGGGGGTTTCCCAGGTGGCCCTAGTGATAAAGAACTCATCTGCCAATGCAGGAAACATAAGATACATGGGTTTGATCCCTGAGTCAGGAAGGTCCCTTGGAAGAGGGCATGAAAACCCACTCCAGTATTCTTGCCTGGAGAACCACCATGGACAAAGGAGCCTGGTGGGCTATAGTCCATAGGGTCACAAAGAGTTGGACACAATTGAAGCAATTTAGTATGCATGCATGACTTATTTTTAGGTATGATATTTAATTTATTTTCAAATTTAAATTAAATTGAGAAAAACTATTTATGTTTATCTATAGGTGTTAAAAATTTTAAAGGTTAAATAATCTTAGTAATATCTGTTGAATGAAAATATTAGTTTCCCAGCCCCTTAGGACAATGATAAATCCTCTTTGACTCCCTACACCCTACACTCCCACTGTGTAGTATAGGGCCCTACACAGTGAAAGCAGCTGTAGTCTCAGTGTTCACAGGATAAATACCTTTTCTGCTTGAAGTGTCCACAGGCAGCAGACAGGAACCATGTGTGACCACCTGATTGACATTCTAGTAGACAAGGCTGATCCATTCACTCCACTGGAGCAGATTCTTCCTGTTGTCCACAGGTGATACTCTCTGCCCTCTGCACTTTGCAGAAGATCTCTGTGACTGAACTTCTATAATCAGGCATCAGAACACATAAACAGAGAGCAGGGATGTGAACGTTAACATACTCTCTCAATACCCAGCTGGTGTTTTAGGGCTCAGAAGTGGATGGCTTTCCAGCCTCAGATATGGAAGCTGAGCTGGCAGCAAGGGAAGGGGAGCAGACAGAACCTGGATGTTGTTTGCTTTAGGTCTAATGATCTGGACTTCCCTGGTGACTCACATGGTAAAGAATCTGCCTGCAATGCGGGAGACGTGGGTTTGATCCCTGGAATGGAAAGATTCCCTGGAGAAGGAACTGGCAACCCTCTCCAGTGTTCTTGCCTGGAGAATCCCAGGGTCAGAAGAGCCTGGCAGGCTACAATCCCTGGGGTCACAAAGAGTTGGATGCGACCAAGAGACTAAAACACACACACACACATACACACACACCCCCCACCAATAGGGCTTGCTATCGTGTCAGTGAAAAAAAGTGAAGTCATTCAGTCGTGTCCAACTCTTTGTGACCCCATGGACGGTAGCCTAGTGCGCTTCTCCGTCTGTGTCAGGAGTTTCCCCAAATCATGGTGCCTTTAAGTTTAACCCAATGGCTTGGAGAATAAGGATTAAGACTCCATCTACTTTAATGTTTTCATGTGAATTTGCTGAGACCTTAGGAATAAACTTGTTAAACAGATTGTTTCTCAATATGCTCTTTCATTCAATAAAACATGTTTTGATGATTTGTCTACCATGTTGTCAGGCACTGCCCCAGGGGTAGTGGGATCTCGAGCTGCCTTAAAATGACTGACATCAGGTATGTGTGTATGTTTCTGTATGTGTGTCAGTCTATGTTTATGTGCACACATGTGTGTGTGTGTGTGTGTGTAGGCGGACATGCATGTCAAGAGACGAATCTTGTCACACAAAGACTTGAAGTGCTTTGGAAACATAAGAATAGTGGCAGTGCTGATCTACTAAACAAATCTGAATTCTTCACAGACGACGGGGCAACTGAGCCGAGATGTGATATCAGAAGAAAAAGCTATGAGAAAGGCACGTCTGCCAAAAGATAATAGTTTCCTGGAATACAGTATCCAGTGAGCCATGGTGCAGGAGAGGAGAGAAATGGGGGAGGAGGGGCAGTCAGATTGTGAAAAGCTAGAAGGCTAGTTTGGAGAGTTTGGGTTTTATCGTGCAGAAGGTGAAGGTCAAACCATGCTTGATGCTATGTTCCCTGCAGTGGGGGCGTTCAATTAAGCTACATTTCCCATGCCCAACAACTAACTAATTATTGCCAGCGGAACTGGAGTCAGTCATGAATCATTTCAGGCCAAAGCAGATAGGGTAAGTTTTGCCATCTCCCTTGGAAACTGCTTATTTTAGAAGGCAGAGATACAAGTTGACCTGCTTGCACCTGGGATGGGAGAGAAAAATAAACTTTTAATGTGTTAAATCACCGAGATTCAGGGTGTAGACTTTTTCGGTTTTGTTTTTTAAATTAATGGGACTTTGTTATTATTATTATTATTGCCAAGCTGTGTGAAGCTTGTGGGATTTTACTTCTTTGACCAGGAATCTAACCCTCTCCCCACACCCCACTGCCGTCTACCAAAATGGAAGTGCAGATTCCCAATCACCAGTCCTCTAGGGAAACCCTGGGGTTTAATTTTTTGCTATTACAGAGACCTATCCTATCCAACTAAAATCGACAGTAGAACCATGTTTATTTTTCCTTTTTTTCTTCCTTTCTTTGTTTGTTTCTTGCTTTCTTTCATTTATTTTTTAGAAAGTTCACACCCTTAACTTCTATCAGGCCTTGTGTTCACATCAGGCTGAAAAAAGGAATGCTATTTTTAAATCCTCCTAGAGCTGATGGTGAGTCTGATGAAATCATATGATGTCAAGTTGTTAACTGGAAGGTGCTGCCAAGTATAAGAGACCCACCATTTTTAGGCAGATGTCAATATTGCCTAAGGAAAAAGATAAGAACCCTGGTTATCCCTTAATGACTTCATCATGACCTTTGTGGTTTTGCCATCTTGTGGCCCAGAAAATCTTTCTACCATGGTAGAAACTCACCCCTTCTGGATGGGGTATAACTTCCCATCTCTGTAAAAAGCCCTCTTGTAGTAAGCCATTAAGCTTGCATAGGTAAAAATTAGATGTGGCATCTGGATGATAAAGAAGGAAGTGGAATCATCTCTAGATATCTTTTTTTTTTTTTTTTTAGAGTAGGAAGTTGAATATTTTAGTCCAACTCCAATTTACAGCCTGTATCAAAACTTATTATTTTTTTTATTTTTTTTAATTTAATTTTATTTTTAAACTTTACATAATTGTATTAGTTTTGCCAAATATCAAAATGAATCCGCCACAGGTATACATGTGTTCCCCATCCTGAACCCTCCTCCCTCCTCCCTCCCCATACCATCCCTCTGGGTCGTCCCAGTGCACTAGCCCCAAGCATCTACATTTTCCATGGTCTAATTGAGAGAAATGAAACAATTCAGCACCACTGTTTGGGGGCCTAAAGCATACTGAAGCGGTCTTGGAGATCTTCCAGTACACACATCTCTCTTAGAATCTTCAGAAGATTCTTCTGTGTAGGTAATGGTGGCGCCTCATCTCCCCGGAGCTTCAGAAAGGAGTATAACAACCCACCCCTGGGGCTAACAGTCCTCAAACACTGTACTTAAGGCCATCACTGTCCTTAACGGCCCCACCAACATTTAATCACTTAACTTGTCACAACAATCCTCTGAAGGACATTCAGTTTTAGCACCATTTGTCAGATGAATAAACCAATGGATAGGTAGGAGTGAACTTCTTCAAGTTCTCAGCCAGATGGTGGAAGCACTGGGAGCTGACGTCAGCAGTCCTATTTTACAGCCTGTGCCTCACTACAGTGACGGGGAAGATTCAAGAGCCTGAGTATACCTGGGAATGACTAGGCTACTTCTTCCATCAGCTGAGCTGAGAGGTCCAGGAGAAGCCAAGTTCAGTTACAGAAAATAAAATTACATTTCTCGTCTACTTCAGTGCATAGCTCGAAATGTTCTTACCCACTATCAACAGGAAATTACTTCAAGGATGACAGGGTAATATATATATATTATTATTTTTTTTTTTCTTTTTGAAGCACTAATGGATATGCTCTTTTCCACCTTCTTGAGAAAACCTCTCGGAGCTTTGGCAGCCAGAGAGCTCTACACCGTCTGCCCTCTGGGTACAGTCTTTACTCCAGCAACGCAGACAAAGAGAAATAAGTCAGCTCCTGGCTCTCAAAATACCTCTTGAAGGATATCATAAACAGCTTCAATAGACATGTCTTTTTCCTTTGCAAGAGGATGTGTCTTTTGAGCCTTCAGCTCAAAAGAGTCTGGAATAATTCATTTGGCGGCAAACAGTCTAGTCAGGCTCCCCACCACAGAGAAAGCAGGCAGTGGGAGACAGGAGTGAAAGCAGGCCGTGGGAGACAGGAGTGTCAGATGGTACAGTGGTGGTGCAGAGTGTGAGGAGATCAGACACTGATGAGAGGATTTGTACAGCCCCGCCCCCCGCCCCCGCGCCAAGGCTACCACAGGAAAAGAGAAGAAGAGAACAAGGTTGGGAACACAGGATTAGAGAGTGGCGAGCTCCACTTACTGTACAGACACCAGGGGATGGCAGGCCCCTGGGATTCACCCAGCTCTAGTGAGGTGGCAGTTGGATAGTTAATGGCCTCGTGGGGAGACAGAGGACCAGACCAGAGCTGGGAGGCAAGCAGTCAACCTTTTCTTTCCCAGGAAGGATGCAGAAATTCAGAGGGTTGAGAGAGGGGAGGAGGGAGGTGTGAACACCTGTTTACCTGAAGGGAAATGGGACAAACGGATGCTCCCGAAGAAGACAGCACAGCCTGACCCGAGCCTGATGTAGATCTGACAAGGATCTGCAACAAGCACCAACTCTTCTGAAAGCCAGACAGGACTCTTCATCCCAGCCAGTGCCAAATGGCCCAGGTTCCTCCCCAGGTCAGACTTGCTCCCTCACTCCAGCCACACGTATCTGGACACACACACTCTGGAAGCATCATTCCTGGAGCTTAGATGCCTTTCCTGAGTCAGAAAGTGGGAAACCCCTTCACAGGCTGAAAAACTGCAACTCTGCATTTACTCTGAATCAACTATGATTGTTACCTGCCATCAGATGATGTGATACAAAGAGATCAGTGATACAAAGAGAAAGTTGGTTGAGAGAGTTTTCCCTTTTCACACACGAGAGTACACAGCTTGGGAACTGCACGACAGTCTTGTAAATAAAGCCAACCAATGAAATGTGTGCCTTTCTCAGGGGCGTAGGGTGAAGTTGGATGTGGTATAGCGCTGGTCCAGGGCAGGGGATTGGAGAGTAGCATGCTAGGTGTGCCCAACAGGAACAGGCAGTGACACCAGACCTTTAATAATTATTTAACTGGGCAAAACTAGTGGCAATTCCCTATGAACAGTCACAGTATTCAGCTCTAGAAACACTGAGTGAAACTGATTAGAAGAGGACAAAAAGATGCTGATAAAATGCAAGAACCATTGTTACAAGTTTCAGGAAGCACCTTGAAAGGACAGGAACCAAGGGCTCCTGGACTCCAGGAAGGGCATCCCTGACATTGTTCTGAGGCCCAAGGCAGGAAAGGAGACAGTCAAGTCTTGTAGGGTCTAAGTGGGACTAAAGGAGTGTGCAGAGAAGCAGGTAAGTGGGCACAGAGAGAGCTGAAGTGACAGCCACTGGAAGTGAAAGTGCTGGTTCACAGTGGGTACAGTGTGTTCTTACAAAGGAATTGACAGTCTAAATATAGTAAAAATAAGAACGGTATACTTCAGATTCTTTATATCATTAAACGTTTCTTTAAGCCTAGTGTGAGATAATTGAAACTTGGGTTGAACTGGAATTTGCTTTTGTTATATTAATGGAGGAGGAATGTGTTAAGAAAATTAAGAGACAGGAGGCAGAGGGAGCAAAACACAGGGAACAAACTGTGTCCAATCACCCTCAAGCACTAAGAAGCAACCATTTACATATAAACAATAGTTAGACTAATTGCATGTCATTTGTAATGACCCGCTAAAGGAGATTCAAAAAAAGATCATTGTCAAGTAATAGTTTTGCAGTCTTGGTTCATGTTTCTCCCCTCACCTGAGAGTAATAAAACTGAGTTCTTTTGCATTATTTTATAATTTCAGCAATTTACTAATTCAAGTAGGTTTCCCTCCCAGTACTTTGAATTAATTTTTAGGAATCAGGGATTCAGGAAATTTTGCAAGTGAATTTACCAGCAAAATTAAGGCTATTAAGAAGAGTTTCATCTTTGGCTTCCACTGAACAGTCTTATTTTCAGGTCCTCCATTCACTTTCTTATGAGCCAGGTCCCATCCTCCTTAAAGATGTATGGTAGATTCTTGAAGCCCATGGAAGTGCTTGATGCTGAGGACTAGAAATGGATGAGGTGAACTAGATGGAACCTTGAACATATGAGACATTGAAAACTGTGGAAAAAACCAGGGCCTGAGCTGAGAACCTTGAACCCAGGACCACAGAGCTTTAGTCATGTGAAACCCACGATGGAAGAAGAAAGTGGTGAACTCACTTCTGCCCTTCCTGCTGGTATCCAAGAATATACAGAGGATGGCAGAGTGGGTTAGAACAGTGGGGGGCAGGGGCAAGAATTTGGAGATAGAGATGGGAAGAAAGAAAAGCCTCCAAGCTTGTGAAGAAAGGGCTGGCAAGATTTAGACATGGATATCTTATCTTCTGCCAAGAGAGCTTTGGGTTTGGAGAACATGAGGGCTACATAAGGAAGTAGGTTAGAAGCCCAGGCATGTAGACTGAGTAAAGCAGCTAAGACTAGGGCAGACAGCAATGGGTGGGTGTGGGTTCGCTAGGGCTAAACCAGTATGAGCTACAGTGTATGATGATACACTTACTTTTATATTCCACCCACAGGAAACTATTACTTACCTTCATCACATTGGCTTAGAAATGGAATAAGGATGAACTAAATGTGCCTAGAGAGGAGGACCTCAGTGAATACATTTGATAAAGACCTGGCAGGGCAGGGGCTGACCTGTGGAGTAGCAGTGAATAAGACCCTCACCTCTGTCACTGAGAAAGCAAACTTTCTGATGCCCAGTCTGACAACATGTAGGTGGCAGACAGAAACAGAACACAGAACCACAGTTCATTTATGCAGTAAATGTTTATTGAGTAGGACACGCATGGTGCAGGGTTTTGGAGAAAACATGAAACAAACATTAGTCATTACTTTCACTTGAGGAGCTTAATGACTGTTGCACATTGACCTGACACATTATTGACATAGTTGAGCACAGAGTTAGATTAAGTGGCAAAGAGAGGAGGTATACTCCAGACACTACCGGAACTCGGAGGAGGGATGGGTTTGGGGGGCTTCAGGGAGGAAGCAACCCAAGAGGAGCCTTAAAGACCAGGTTGAACTTAGATAAACTCAGATGAAGATGAAAGGCGTTCGAAATGAAAGGTACACCATATCAAATGAGACACTTCACAAAAGTCTTTCAGAAAGATTCATGTCACCAAGAAAGCTCACAGCCAATGCAATGTATGGCTTTTGCTATTGCTATTATTTCTTCTACTTTTACTGCTGTTACCACTTCATTTTTGATGACATTTCTACTGCTTTTGGAAAAGGTGATGGAGATTAAAAGGACATGGTTGGGAGGAAATTTACAAACACAGTTCTGACTTTCTTCTTGAGACACGTGTGGGATAAAAGGATCACAAGAAATAAGAGTTTGCATCAAAACTGCTTGTGCTCAAAGGGGATGGTGGGAAAAGTTACACACTAGCTTAAGACACTTAAGCTAGTTCTCACCAACACTACTACTGATTGTTGTGTAACTAAAAATCACTGCTTTAATGAATGATTATATTTTTAAAAAAATGAAACAGAACATTCTAAGTTCCTGATCAGACATATTTTCTTTCTTTCTGTTTCTCTCCTTGTCTAGTGGTTCAACTGCTGGAGGGCAAACTTATTAATAGAAATGAGATGAAAATGATGTGATTTTCCATAGTGCCTAGAGATGATGTTGCTAGGACAGAGTTCAAACACTAGAAGAGAGCGAGTAGGGGTTTGTTTGTCCAAACACTCAAAACTTCCCCTTCGGAGCTGTATTAAAAAAAAAAAAAATTGGCAAATGAGATTTCAGCTGATTATTGCCTGACTCTCAGAACAACTGTCTTATTGCTGATTATTATCCTTTCTGCAGTGGCCAGTCTCTCTTCATTCTGTTTGCTGTCATGTTCTATAAATATCAAAAAGGCTGCAGAGGCAGCATCTCTGAGAGGAGCAGTAGGCTTCCTGGGTGCAGAAAGCCTGCCTCTCCAAGACAGAATCTCTGGATCTGAAGGCTGATTTCAGAGGGGATTATTCAGGCAATGGTAAATGGCACCCCACTCCAATTTCAGTTTCTATTTTCTGTTGTAGATCTGGGCAGCTGGGCTGTGTGTGTGCATGAATGCATTAGGAAGTGGTGCCTAGGGATGGGTCCCATGCAATCCACCTAAGTGACTTGTTCCACTCTGCTTTGCTACATTTTCTCTAGGGCTCTCAAGCACCAGTGAGGCTGGCTTCCAGCGCAGCTCCTGGCTGAAAGTTTTATTCTGAGTGTTGAAAAGGAAGCAAAGCTCCAAGGTAGATATTATAGCAAATTCTACCTCATCAGTAAAAACCAAATCATTTCAAGAACACCCAGAGGATTAAAAAAAAAAAAAAAAACTGCTAGAATTTTTCTTGAAGTATGAAAAACCAGTTTGAGTCCTGGGAATTAGTGTAACAGCTGAATGCACCATCAGGCATTCTGTGAAATAACCTGACATCCCTGCATTCCCATGCAAGAAGCAGGAAACTATTTTCTGGATGCCCTGTTTGTTCCTGACCACAATCTTGTGGAAGAGGAAACAGTATCAGCCTAACAATGGCCTCTTCCTCAATGTGGCCCTTGGATACTTTGAAAGTGAAACTTACTAAACTCTGATTTCCTCATTTCTTTTAGGAGGGAACTTGTGAACCGTAACATCACCGACTACAGTTAAGGACCTTATTTCCCTCCGATGTTCACTGCAAAGAATCAACACAGAAAGTGTGGTCCTTCTTTCCTTACTCAGCGCTATGTCCCTCATTGCAACAGGTAGCGTCCTGGGCGATGCGGGCTTTACAAACCTCTGATGCTCCTAACAAAAAACTCACAACAATAACCCTTACGAGGAACAGGCATTTCAAGCACTACTATAGGATTAACTAAAAGCACTTTCACCTAAGGAAAGGGGAAAATTAAAAAGTCATCCTCTTACAAATGTTACTCATGACTCTTACATTTGTAGCAGCAGCAGGGGAAAAAAAAACAAAACAAATATTCTTAAGAAATGATGAAATAGATCCTAGCACAATATGAAAAACTTACTTTTATAGCTCATCGGTTTTTTTTTTAAACTCTTTTTAGTAAATAAAATAAGCTACACTCTGAATGATATTGGCTGTGATCTTTGAACTTAAAATTCTACTTTGTCTTATTATTTAAAATCAGTGTTCAGAGTGGAAGGCAGGAAACTTACCTTGAAGGAGTAGTAGAAGGAGCCCCATTCCTCTCCTTCCACCTCTGCAGTGAAAGTCACTGTTTCAGTACAAAGGACAGGAGAATTCAGTGCCTGCCCAGTCCCATTGGACTTGGCGCTGCCCTCTGTGAGGTTGGCCGGCATGGCTCAGGTGGAGTGGAGTCCCGCCGTCCTTGAGCCTGCAGCTGATGGAGAGAGTCCCGCCCTCTTCTTGAGAGCCAGGCAGCAGCTGCGGCTCTGCCCTCCTCTGCCTCCCTGAGCTTCTTCTGGAGCTCAGCTGAGCACAGGCTCAGAGCCCTCCCGGAACCCACCTCACTAAAGAGCTCTGCCTGCCTGCTCAAGCCACGTGCTGCTTACTCCTCGGCAGTTATGATCCAGTAGCCGGCGCAGCCTCAACACCCCATGTACCTGCCCAGAGGTGGGGGGGGGGGGGGCTTGCCCTGAAAAGCTGGCAGGAGCCCCTCACAGCAATCCACATGGCTCCCCAGGCAGTCCTTCGTGCTCAGCTGCACTTCTCCTCACTTCTGGAACAGACCCCCCTGCCTCCCACATCTGCTCCAGCTTCAACAAGACAGGAATTTGGATTCCACAGCCACTTGATTAATTCAGGTCATGTTTGCCTTTCTGAAATCAAATCATAATGATGCATTTTTTTCAACTGAGGGTACCTTCTGACTTATGATCCTCACTCAAGCATTTACTTAGTAGCCTGCACGTTATTTCAGTAAGTGTGAGCAAAGAGCACGTTTGAGTCTCACACCCCTGATTCTACTCTAGGTTTTCAGAGGGCAGTGCTTCAGAAAAGCCTGGGGTCTGTGCCTGTCAGTCAACCACCACCTCTCATGATGTGACTGGGACTGGTGTTTGGTAGATACTCTTATCTCCTTGATGTTCTTTTATTTGATGTCCAAAACAACTCTGAGAGGTAGGCAGGGAACGTATCTTTATATTCTCATTTGACACTAGAAGAGGCTGCTGCTTGGTGGTGAAACGACTTGCCCAAGATCCCACAGCTGGTGATGGAAATGAGATGATAACTCAGTTCTTCAGAAATTCCTAGACAGTGGTGCTTTTACTGTAACATACTATAATTTGCATCAAATCTCAGGAGCCTGTTGAGATATGAAGCTAAAGGAGTAAGGAGAGCAGGCCAGGTATAAAACAACAGTACTAAGCTGCTTGTATTGCAACAAAGCATGATACCTGATAACTTACACTGAAGATGCTCAGTGAGCCAAACTTGCAAGCAATGTCTTAAAAGACTATAGCCCCCATGATATTTCCTGGGAAAGTTGTAGCGTAATCCATCCAGCCTAAGAGGAGTGCAGTATGCTAGAGATGAGAAGATATTGTCTATGCTGAAGGGACAGCAAATAGGAGGAAGCTGTCAGAAAATACCAGCTGAGCCACAAAGGAAGCCCCAGGGTGAGCTGTAGACTCTTAGGGAAAAGGTCAAAACAAGATGACAACCAAATAGTAAAATGAGCGAAGAGTGTTCTAACTGGCACATAAACGTGAACAAAGTGCTCAACCACTGGTGAAACAAAAGCAACTTAAAACAAGGCAGAATTTTTATTTGTTGGCATAGCAAAACTAGGGTCTGGCTACCCCAAGTATTGACAACGATGAGAAGAAGCGGTGTGAGAATTAGCAGATATGCTCACCTTGAAGAGCTATTTGGCAGTATCCAGTAAAGCCAAGATTCAGCAGTCTATAATTTTCCATCTCTTTATCTGGGTTACTTGCATGTATTTAATTTAGGGAAATCCAGTGCACTCCACACATAAAATGCATGCATCTTTTCGTAGGTCTGTTTTACTTCAATGAGAATTTATAAAGCAATATCCATGAGAAACTTCTAGGAAAGAACAGAAGCCAGTTTAGTCATAGTGTGGTGAGGATAAAGAGAGAGAAAATGGTAGATGCCATGAGCAGGTGGAGAGAAAACTTCTGTTTGTGCTGTTTTCTCTCCAATCATGGTCCAGCTGGATTAGTTTTTGACCTGTGGCTACCCAAGAGAATATTTATGTCTGTGTATAAGGAAACATGCAAGAGACGCCTATGCAATACTCCTTAGAAACAAATTAGAAGTAACCTAAATATTTACAGTGACAAAATCAATGAGGAGCTCCAAACCAGAAATTACCCACATGCCTATCAACAGTAGACTGGATAAATAAATTTCTATGTAATCATATAATGAAATACTTTATATCAATAAGAATGAGTAATCTATAGCAAATGTAAAATTATAGATGAAATATACAAACATAAAGCTAAACAAAATATTTTTAAATTTATATGAAGTATGACTACATATGAGCTTCCCTGATGGCTCAGCAGTAAAGAATCCACCTGCAATGCAGGAGATATGGGTTCGACACACAGGTTCAACCCCTGGGTTGGGAAGATTCCCTGGAGAAGGAAATGGCAACCTACTCCAGTATTCTTATTGAGAAATTCCATGGACAGAGGAGCCTGGCAGACTGCAGTCCATGGGGTTGCAAGAGTTGGAAAAAACATGGTGACTAAAGCACCACCACCATGACAATATATGTGTGTACATATATATAATATACATATACATACACGTGTACGTATTTTACAATAGAATACTGCACAACATTTGAAAGGAATGGTTGCAGATAAGATGGCAAACTAGCATGGTGTGATGGTTAATTTTATATGTCAACTGGGGAGGTTGGTGCCCAGATATTTGGTGAAACATTCTCAGTGTGTCTGTGAGGATGTTTTGGGATAACATTAACTTTTGACTCATTAGACTGAGTAAAGCAGATGCCCTACCTGATGTTGGTGGCTTTCATTCAATCTATTGAAAATCTGAATAGAACAACAATGCCGATCCTGTCTGGAACAAGAGGGAACTCCTCCCGCCAGACTGCTTTGAGCTGGGGCATTGGTTTCTTTCAAGGCTTTAGATTTGAACAGAAGCCTTAGCTCTTCATGGGTCTCAAGGCTGCAAGCTTTTAGACTGAAAACACGCATTAGCTCCCCTGGCTAGCTGACTACCGGTCGTAGGACTACAAGGCCTTTATGATCACAGGAGCCAATTCCCTAGAGTAAATCAGTTTCTCCCTCGATATATCTCTCATTGTTTCTGTTTTCTTTGGAGCAACCCCAGTATTAGACAAGGCCTCTGGCTCTTCACTTGAATTCATTCCTACTGCTGCTGCTGCTAAGTCGCTTCAGTTGTGTCCCACTCTGTGCGACCCCATAGACAGCAGCCCACCAGGCTCCTCTGTCCCTGAGATTCTCCAGGCAAGAATACTGGAGTGAGTTGCCATTTCCTTCTCCAATGCATGCATGCATGCTAAGTCGCCTCAGTCGCGTCCGACTCTGTGCGACCCTATGGACAGCAGCCCACCAGGCTCCTCTGTCCACGGGATTCTCTAGGCAAGAATACTGGAGTGGGTTGCCATTTCCTTCTCCATTCATTCCTACAGATTTCACAAAAATAAGAAGAGAATTAATGAATTATAGAACTTAGAGTAAAACCATGTGATACCTGCTGCTGCTGCTGCTAAGTCGCTTCAGTTGTGTCTGACTCTGTGCGACCCCATAGACGGCAGCCCACCACGCTCCTCCGTCCCTGGGATTCTCAAGGCAAGAACACTGGAGTGGGTTGCCATTTCCTTCTCCAGTTGTGATACCTGTTAGAAAGGCTTAAATGATAAAGATGGGAACCATGTGTTTGTAAGGATTTGCAGGATGAAGAACCATCATACACTACTGAAGTGATTTAAATTGATACAAACATTTTCAATAAATTCTTGGCAGTGTTATCTAAAGTTCAACATATTCTCTGACCCAATAGTTTCCTCACTTAGGAAAATACCTGACACAAATGAATACTTAATCAAAACAAGTAAAGATGAATAGAACAACTCTGTTTGAAATTGACCCTAATTGGAAACTACCCACATAATAATAGCCAAAGACCACAAAGATTCCAGGTGTCCATCAATGAAAGAATGGGTAAACAAAGTAGGATATATTCTTATAATGGAATATTTTGTTTAAATATCTCTGTTCTCTGATGATAAGCTCCACCAGGGAGGGTACCATAGCTATTGTATTGACTGCTGTGTCTTTAGGATCTAGCACAGTGCTTGGCACACGTATGATAGGCATTAAATAGTTTTGCTGAATGAATGAACCCATCAGAATGCAAGTGGTTCCATGTGAGTGTGGTACTGTTACAAGGATGATCTTGAAACTTTTCTACTTTAACAAAAAAATGTAAATCACTGAGAACTGTCAGTACTTTGACTTTATTATTAATAATTCATTAATAACAATACCCACAAACCCAGCATATTGTGATGGTGCAGTAGAGAATCTTTGCGTTGAATATCCAGTAGTTCTGGGGGCTGGCTCATGGCAGAGTGCGACAGGTATGCTCACAGGAACTCTGTTTTGAGAGCACTGCTGCTGCTCCTAAGTCACTTCAGTCGTGTCGGACTCTGTGCGACCCCATAGACAGCAGCCCACCAGGCTCTACCGTCCCTGGGATTCTCCAGGCAAGAACACTGGAGTGGGTTGCCATTTCCTTCTCCAATGCATGAAAGTGAAAAGTGAAAGTGAAGTCGCTCAGTCGTGTCTGACTCTTAGCAACCCTATGGACTGCAGCCTTCCAGGCTCCTCCATCCATGGGATTTTCCAGGCAAGAGTACTGGAGTGGGTTGCCATTGCCTTCTCCATTTGAAAGCACTGGTCTCTACTAAATGTATCACTAGAGACAGCCCATCCTTCCCCATCATGCCACCTCCCTAACACAAGATGTAGTTAATGGTGTGCTGACAGATTACAATGAAGTAAGCCTCAAAACTCTATGTTCCCTGTAGAAACTGGGAGCCCCTGTATTTTACATGCTCACTGCTTCCCAGGGCAGAGTTCTCAGTCCCGGCTGCACATTGGAATAACTGGGAGTGCTTTAGAAATTCTTAATGCTTGGGTAGCCTCCCCAAAGTTTCTGATTAGATTTTCTAGGGTGTCACCTGGGCATTAGGATATTTAAAGTCTCCCCAGGTGATTCTAATGTGCTTCCAGGAATGTGAAACCCTGTCCTAGGAGGACAGCAAGCCACCTGGCTAGCATTTCTGTGATTTTTGGTGCCTGCCCACAGAGTTCATTCTGGGGGTGCTGTGCTGGTTGTCTGGTCTTGTCTGGTCTTTAGCCCTGTGGGCTGTTCCTGGGGCTCATAGAACCCATAGTGAGCCTGATCTCATTTCTGGGCTCTGCTTTCTCAAGATCTAGTTTGAGCCACTGAACACCTGTCATCTCAGAGGAGCACAGGAGGGAGGGGAATTTTCTTTATCTTTGGACCACCAATTTTATACTTTTTCAACACCAGAAGTCATGGTTAACTTCCATTTTGGAGACCCTCAGATAAATAATTTGTGTCACATTTCTAGAACTAAGTATTACCTTTCTTAAAAAATATCCAACTAGAGCCTGAAAGAGATATGTTCCTGATGCAAAGAGCCAACTCATTGGAAAAGACCCTGATGCTGGAAAAGATTGAAGGCAGAAGAAGAGGGTGACAGAAGATGAGATGGTTGGATGGCATCACTGATTCAATGGACATGAACTTGGGCAAACTCTGGGATATGGTGAGGGATAGCAAAGCCTGGTTTGCTGCAGTCCATGGAGTGGAAAAGAGTTGGACATGACTTGGCAAGTGAACAACAATAGCAAGAATCTGAAAGAAGATGTTTCAGGTCAGGGGGAGAGTATAGTTTCTAACACTCTCAGTTGTCTGTCCCTTAGATTTTCTCTGTCTTTGGTGTGGTTCAGTAATTCATTCTGCCTTTCTCAGGGTAGTGGGTCTCTCAGGTTAGTTCTCATATCTAAGAATGTAACAGATCCTGGACTAGGGCATGTCAATAAGACATCACCAAGGCTTGGTTGGAGACAGGGAGAAACTGCTTTACCAGGAACTGCTTTACCAGGTGCTTCTGGGGCACACTTTTTACTCTTCCTGCTTTTGGGCCATGGCTGTGGGACTTTGGGGAAAAGGTGGTGTCTGGGGAGCTGGGGAGTTTCATCTTTTATTTTTTGTCCACTTTTGTCCCAGGTACATGCCCTGTTATCCTCTCCTCAGACTTCCCTACCCTTTCCCAATTTATCAGTCAAATATTTAGTTTGGAGGAAGGCACTTTATGTGGCCCAGGCAGGCAGTGAGACTGCTCCTTGTCCCTCACTGTCTTGGTTACTCTTCAATCTCTGGTAGCCCTTGAGATACGGGCAGTGTTCTTGCCCTGATGGAGAACCTAAAAATATCAGCTGAAACAAAAATGACCTTGGTAACCAATGTCAGGGACCACATGAAATCAGGCTGACTCTGTTCCCAGCTGGTCTCCCTTGCCAGAGTGGTTTGAAATTGGGCCTGGTCACTGAAAGTGGTTCCGTCGGGTCTGACTCTTTGTGACCCCATGGACTGTAACATGGCAGGCTCTGCTGTCCACAGGATTCTCCAGGCAAGAATACTGGAGTGTGTATTCCATTCACTTCTCCAGAAGATCTTCCCAACCCAGGGATCGAACCCAGGTCTCCTGCATTGCAGGTGGATTCTTTACCATCTGAGTCACCAGAGAGTTTTCCCAAATCCCAGGGCACCAATAAGCATGACACTGAATGGGCAGTCTAGGGGGACATGTCCACCACTGTTGACTATGAACTATTACTAGATGTCAGTAAAAGGACAGCTGGGCGCTAACTTGGTTCCCATAAAGTCCTCTGCCACTGGCTCACAAATGACTTCCCCTGCAGTAACCCTTTTCCTCCGAAGCAGTGACTGGTGTCACGCAATCTCTTTAGGCTTGACAGGCAGATGCCCTTGAGCTAAAAGTAATGGGATTTTACAAGGACTGAAGAAAAGGAATACATGAGTTTTATTTTGAAATAGTATTGACATATTTTGATCATTATGAAGAGACAAGATTTTCTTTTTTTTTTCCCTGAAGCCTTTCTGTGTTCTTTACTCCCTGTTCTCAGCCTCTTCCCCTTCTAGATGAAGATTACCTTTCCCCCGTTACTGGCTCCCTTCTTCATCTCTACTATAATCCGCTTTGCTCAAAATCAGTCTCATATCAGATACATACCCCTTGGAGTTTTCTTGTAGCAGCACTTAAGTCTTAACCTTCTCAGGATGAAAAGCTCTACCCTAGGACAAGAATTTCAATTTCAGCAAATAGAATAATGGAGAGGTTTGGAAGAGAGATGCTCGGCGTTCCACAAATCCCCCCCAGCTTCCTGTTTCATACATTTATTTATGGGCGCCTTGGGTACAGTATTGAACACATATATTGTTTTCCTGAAATGCTAGATGGAAAGAGTTCATAGGCTTTGTAATAAAAATTATGGGCAAAATATTTAAACTTGTTTCTTATACATGTATTTTTAATGATTATTAGGGTCCAACTCAATAGGAATTGCCATTCTGCCTCATTGCAGTCTGAAAGCCCAAGGTTTCTAATTAGTCATATGTAAATGAGAGGGAGAGTTCTGGGCCTCCAACGTATCTCCTGAAATTCCCAGCACTCATTTGTTATTTGAAATCTTGGCATTTTCGTGTATTAACTGTGACCTGGGTTGTCAGCACCATCTGGATCCTAAGTTGGCTCTTCTGCTTTCTTTGTCCATGCACACCGGCAAGGCTCTCTTTCCTTGTCTGCTAACTGGGATGACAATAGCACCTGCATCATGAGGGTGTTGCAGAATTCAATGGGAAAATGCTTATCCCTTAATGTTAATTGTCTTCCATTGTTCCTTCACGTTCTTAATCATGACTATTATTTTTTACATGTGTAAGTTTTGGGGGGCTCTCCACTTAGTGTTCAAATTCCTAAAGGGCAGTCGCTGCCCCTTTTCTTTTTGTGTCTTCTGACAACACTGACCTTCATCTGAACCCTGTGATCTTCATTTCACTGTGGTCCCGAAATGGCTTATTGCAAGTAACCATCATTCCCCATGTGACTGACATTATATTCACAGATGCCTCCTTGACTTCTACAACAAGGCGAGACACAGACACTCCAATTCTCTTTCTTTGTCTCCTAAATGGTTAGCTAAGCTGTTTAGTCCCCACTGGTCAATTGGAATAAAATGCTGGTGAAAACAAACTTTGTTAAGAATCTGTCCTTCTCGCAGGCTAAACTTGGGTGGCCCTCAACCCAAGTTGGCTTACAACCCCTCCTTAACAGCTTTTCACTGGAATAGGATGATGGTGCTCTTATCAAATTGTGCCCATCTGTCCATCCCCCTTATTCATGCTCGCTTCTTTCCAGACTAATAACTCCTTTTTGTCTAACCCTAGACACACCTGCAGATCTCCTGGGGGCAGGGGGACACTCTCTTATTTGCGAGTGGTCCTTTCCCCATCTTACCACAATCCTTTCAAGTAAAACCGCTTCTTACCAAAGTCCCAAATTGTTCTTTGACAGCTCCAAACTGCTCAAAAATGCATGTTGTACTGAATTGAATTTGTTATTGGTCATAAATATGTTTAAGCAATTGTTATGTGAGGGATACATAATTCAGATGATGTGGGAAAGTTCATGGTTCTGTTGGAGAGAACAGATATGACCCTCCAGGTTACATCACAGAAGGAGTGTGAAATAACATCAAAGCAGGAAATGACACAGGCAGTGTGTGCTTCATCTCCAAGTGAATAGTAAAGAGAATGAATTATTTTGACATCCAAGGAAGCTATGATCATAGTTTTGAGGTTTAAATTTTGGTTTTGCTGTTTTTAATTACTTTGGATGAAGCAAATAACTTTTTTTTTTTTTTTTTCTTACCAGTGTGGAGACTGGTTGAATAAGGGTGGGTTTAAGACAAAGGAAATTAGCTTCCTCTTGGTGGGATTTTGATTCTCTGAAGCCAAAATGCTCTACTGCCTGCAGAGGCCAAATTTCTCATGGTTACAGTGCTAATAGACACTCCATCATCTGTGACTTTTCTCTCAAAGGGAAGAGCTGATAGCTGATACTGGCGGTAGCCATGATGTTGCATACATGATCTAAGTTAGATACATTACAGCTGTTGCGCTGGAACTTTTAATCTTTAAGTGCCTATTGTAGAATCTATGTAAATACGTGTTGGTTAGAGGAGTTTTAATTATGTGCTAAGAGTAGGAAAGGATTTGGGGGGAAGAAATAGGAAATTCCACCTAATCACTGTGCTGAGGGCTTACCTTTGTCATATTTAATTCTCAGAATATTACTTTACAGTGTGTACAAGTTCCCTAGTAAAGTACAGAGAGATTTGGGTAAAGGAGATCTTTTTAAGTAGTAAAAAAGAATTAGAAACAATCACTGACTCTGTGTTGGTTAACTTTTCCTAGTCCCTCAATTTTTCCGTTGTATTCTGATGTGGTTGTGAGGGCGCTGAATCATTAGTATGAAATAATAGTGTCCTCTGAGAGAAAATTGCTTTGAAGGCGGAGATAAATCCTTGGGATCCTGGACAAAAGATAAATGCAGAGTATTACATCTGGTAATTGCTTGCTGTAATAGGCATAGAAGTTACTCATGTTACAGTGTTTAAGACATACACTCTCATAAAGAAATGGAATGCAATGTTCTTCTTTAAAGAGGACACTGGGAGAAATATGAAATAGTAAAACTTGTCTACTTTAAATAAATACCTGAACACGCAAAAATGCAAGTTGTATTAACTGCTAATGTATTCCTCAGTCCCCAGGTGAGATCCTGCCATATACTTGGCTTTGCGTTCTACTTTTTAACTTTACACGTTGTAGGCTTTTAAATCAATAAATATGATGGTTATTTTTAGTGTCTCTCTGTAATGCAAATGTTATGTTCCCATGATCTATTCAGTCATCTTAACAATAACTGAGAGTTTAAGTTGTTCGAACTTTCAGAAATTGTGCACTGAACACAAGTCTTTGAGTACTTGTCTGATAAATTTCTCAAAATATTTTCTTGAAGTATAATTGCTGATTTTTTTTTAATTCCTTATTCTGTCTCCATTTTGCTGTTTTGTAAATCTGAACCCTTGGATTAAATAATCAACATTTATTTTCATTCATTCATGCTTAAGGCAATGAATTTTCCTCTGATTATGCTTTTAGCTAGGTCATGTAGATTCTGATATGTCCTAGTCTTATTTTTATTATTTCCTACAATCTATGTAATAGATGCTTTGATGTCTTCTTATAGCAAAAAATTACTTGAGTGACTTCTAAATGTTGCTATTTTTGTTCAGTCCAATGTAAATTCCTATTTTTATTTTTTGAATTTTGTTTTAAAAAGCCAAAAATCTACATTTTGAAATGTTTAAAAATTTTCATATGATCAATTTTGAAAAATAATCCATGGAATTCTATTTACAAGACAATTACACACACGAAAACTTTTGTATGCATATCTGTCAGGACACCCATATTAGTTTTATTGTATTCTTTAGAACCTCTATTTCCTTACCTTTTGATTTTTGTCTAATGGTTTTTCAAAGACCCAGAGAAGTTTGGTTATGTTTTCTATTGTAAACGAAATTCTGTAAATGCCATCTGCATTTCTTGTAGGTTTTTACCTGTACTGTTTAGTGTTGTATTATTGTTATAGAAAAATTTATGACATGTACTTATGTTGGACTATATCATTTTGCTCTAAGGACCCTCTGTAAAGTGCACATAATTATAGTTTGTGCTTCCTAGGGTTGTTGTAATGGTCAAACAAGTTGCTGTTTGTGAAGGGTTCAGTGCAGTGGCTAGTGTGTTGTTATTCTTGTTAATGGTAGTTTAATTTATATTTAGAACTGTCTTCAACTAAAAGAAAATTTTAACTAATATCTTTAATTTAAAACAAAATTATTTGGCTGCATTGGGTCTTAGCTGTGGCACGCAGGGTCTTTGCTGTATCATGTGGGATCGTTCGTTGTGGAGAACGGACTCTTTAGTTGTGGTGCACAGGCTTCAGGAGTTGCAGTGCATGGGCTCAGTGGATCTGCCGGTACGTGGGATCTTAGTTCCCTGACCAGGGATTGAACCCATGTTCCCTGCATTGCAAGGTTGCTTCTCAACCACTGGACCACCAGGGAAGTCCTCTTTAAGGTTTTAATGTCTGTTCTCTCCTGAAGTCCCCAGAACACTATTGCGCTTTCTTTGGTTCTCAGTTTGTGTCATCCATATCTACTTCTGGTCACATTCACCTCTTTCTCCTTTTCCTTGATCAGGAGTAAACTAGTTTTGAGTCTGTATTCTTTTCTTTATTTGTTTGAACACCACTTGTAATTATTATAATGATGGCATTATTAACGAACTTCTTGAATTGTTTCTTTAGCACTACCAGACTTTTTGAATATGATTCTGTCTTTTTATACTATCATCTCATCTTTTGTTTCCAGTTAAGCTCAGTTTTGATAGCTGAAAAAAGGGATATAATATCAACCTCATAAGATCATTTATGTGGTATAATGATATAACACACTTATTAATAGAACAATAGCTGATGTATAGCAAATGTTAAATATATAACCCAAGGGTTTTAAAAATTTGTTAAAAAAGACTAAATTTTATATTTCTTAAAGTAATTTTCAAGTAATAATCTTTCTTTATGCATGTTATGTTTTTTCACCTTTCATTTCTCAGAACTTTGAAACTAATTCCATATTCTGTCTTTCTAAATAGTTTTATTATGATATATTAAATAATTTACACACTGTACAATTTGCCAACTTAAAGTATATAATTCAATTGACTGAGTAAATTTATGAAGTTGTAGAACCATCATCGCCACAATCCAATTTTAGAACATTTTCATTATCCAAAAAGAACCTCTTACATCGATTTGTAGTTGTTCCTCTTATTCACCTCAGCCCCAGAAACCACTAATTAACTTTCTCTATATATATATTTGTCTTTTCTGGACACTTTATGTAAAGGGATCATAAAATATGTTGACTTTTGTGTCTGGCTTCTTTCACGCTGCATAATGCTTTTGAAGCACATACATATTGTAGCGTACATCAGTGTTTTTTTGTTTTAATGCTGAAAGTGTTTTATTGTACGGATATTCCCAATTTTACTTATCCATTCACCAGTGGATTGACTTTGGGGTCATTTCCACTTCTGGTGAGTTTGAATAATGCTGCTATAAACATTCATAGATAAACCTCGTGTTTGTCTTTGCAAACAAATGTTTTTATCTCTCCTGAATAGATTACTAGTAGTGGAAGTTTTGAGTTGTATGGTAAATATATGTTTAATTTTTTGCTTATTTAGTTTAATTTTTGAAACATAAGAGTATCACATACTCAAAAATGGAAACAAATTTTAAAAATTTGTAAAACATAAAAATAAAAAGTATTAAAATATCATATTTTCCACTTTATTCTATATTTTAAAATTTTGCTGTTTTTTAGGAGTTGTTTTAGGTTCACAGCAAAATTAAGGGAAGGCAGAGGTTTCCCATGTACTCCCTGTCCTCAAATATACATAGACTCTCCCATTATCAGCCTCTTTCACCAGAGTGGTGCATTTGTTACCACTGATGAACTTACATTACATAATCACCCGAAGTCCATATTTTATATTATGGTTCAGTCTTGGTGTTTTACCTTCTACGGGTTTAGATGTATGTGGAATGACATGTATGTACCATTATAATACCACACAGAGTATTTTCACTATCTTAAAAATCTTCTGTGTTCTGCCTATTCATCCTTTCTCGCCCAGCCCTGACAATCACTGACTTTTTTACTGTCTCCAGTTTTAGTTTTAGAAGACTTTCGTCTTTTCCATAATGTAATGTAATTGGAATCATACAATATAGAACCTTTTCACATTTGCTTCATTTAATAATATATATTTAACATTATTTGATACCTTTTCATAGCTTGATAGCTCATTTTTTTAGTGCTGAAAAATATTTCATTGTCTGATTATACCACAATTTATTTATCCATTCACCTACTGAGGAACATCTTGATTGCTTCCAAGTTTGGGCAATTATGAATAAAGCTGCTCTAAACATGTGTGCAGATTTCTGTGTGACATGAGTTTTCAGTTTCTTTAGGTAAATACCAGTGATCCTGGATCATATGGGAAGAGTGTGTTTAGTTTGTTAAGACGCTGGCAAACTGTCTTCCAAAGTGGCTGTATCATTTTGCATTCCCACCAGCAATGAGTGAGGGTTTCTGTCCCTCCACATCCTGACCAGCACTTGGAGTTGTCAGTGTTCCAGATTTGGGCCACTCTAATAGGTGCCTTGTGTGTGTCCACACACCTTTTTGTATCTCACTGCTTTAATTTGCATTTCCTTGATGACATGATGTAAAGCATTTTTCCATGTTTATTTGCCATCCATATGTCTTTCTAGTGAAGTGTCTGATAAAATCTTAGACTCATTTTTTTCAAATGAAGAGTTCTCTGTATATTTTGGATAACAGTCCTTTTTCTGAGGTGATTTTTGCAAATATTTCCTCCCAGTCTGTGACTTGTCTTTGTGTTGCCTTGATAGTGTATTTTGCAGAGCAGAAATTTTTAATTTTAATGAAGTCCAGATTATTCATAATTTTTTCCTGAATTATATCTTTGATTTTTTATCTAAAGAGTCATCACCATACTCTTATACATCTTGTGTATATTTTCCTAGATTAGTACTTAAGTATATAGTTGGTGGGGGGCAGGCTAATGTAAATGGTTTTAAGTTTTAAATTTCAAATGCCACTTATTGCTGGTGCATAGGAAAGCAATTGACTTGTGTATAGTAACCTACTAGCCTTTTATCTTGCAACCTTGCCATACGGGCTTGTTACAGGAGGATTTTTTCCCCTTTCTTGTTTTTTGGTCTATTCTTTCAGATTCTCTACATACACAGACAATATATCATCTGTGAACAAAGGCGGTTTTATTTCTTCATTCCCAATCTGTATAAATCTTCTTTTCTTGCCTTATCTTATCATGCTAGCTAGGACTTACAGAAACATGTTGCAATGAATCACGAGAGAAGACATCCTTGCCTTCTTCCTGATCCTACTCAGAAAGCTTTGTTTCTCACCTTTTACTATGATGTCAGCCACAGATTTTTGTAAACCTTCTTTATTAACTTGGCTTTGCAGGTGGCATAGGAGTAAAGAATCTCCCTGCCAATCCAGGAGATGCAAGAGACATACTTTCAATCCCTGTGTTGGGAAGATCCGCTGGAGTGGGAAATGGCATCCCACTCCAGTATTCTTGGCCTGGAAAATTCCATGGGCAGAGGAGCCTGGCCGGATACAGTCCATGGGTCACAAAAAGTCAATACAACTGAGCACAACACTGTTACAGTTTATCAACTTGAGGAAGTTCCCCTCTATCTTAGCTTGCAGAAAGTTTTTAATAATGAACAGGTGTTAGATTTTTACCAAATGTCTTTTCTGCATCTATTGATATGATTGTGTGGAATTTTTTTTTTAGCATGTTGATGTAATGGATCACATTAATTGATTTTAGAATATTGAACAAGCCTGACATACATGAAATAAAATCTCACTTAGTTGTGGTATGTTTAATTTCTAAGGAACTACCAAACTGGGCATTGCAGCCATGAAATTAAAAGACGCTTACTCCTTGGAAGGAAAGTTATGACCAACCTAGATAGCATATTGAAAAGCAGAGACATTATTTTGCCAACAAAGTCCATCTAGTCAAGGCTACGGTTTTTCCTATGGTCATGTATGGATGTGAGAGTTGGACTGTGAAGAAAGCTGAGTGCCGAAGAATTGATGCTTTTGAACTGTGGTGTTGGAGAAGACTCTTGAGAGTCCCTTGGACTGCAAGGAGATCCAACCAGTCCATCCTAAAGGAGATCAGTCCTGGGTGTTCTTTGGAAGGACTGATGCTAAAGCTGAAACTCCAGTACTTTGGCCACCTCATGTGAAGATTTGACTCATTGGAAAAGACTCTGATGCTGGGAGGGATTGGGGGCAGGAGGAAAAGGGGACAACAGAAGATGAGATGGCTGGATGGCATCATGGACTCCATGGACGTGAATTTGAGTGAACTCCGGGAGTTGGTGATGGACAGGGAGGCCTGGCGTGCTGCAATTCATGGGGTCGCAAAGAGTTGGACACAACTGAGCAACTGAACTGAACTGAACCAAACTGGGCATACCAATTTTATAGTTGTCCCGCCAGCAATTTATGAGGATCTAGTTTCTTCACATCATCTCCTCTGCTTATTGTTATATGTCCTTCTGACAATAGCCATGTATTTGATATAAACTGGTATCTTATGTGGTTTTGATTTCATTTTCCAATCACAGCACGCCAGGCCTCCCTGTCTATCACCAACTCCCGGAGTTTACTCAAACTCATGTCCATCGAGTCAGTGATGCCATCCATCTATCTCATTCTCTGTCATCCCCTTCTCCTCCTGCCCCCAATCCCTCCCAGCATCAGAGTCTTTTCCAATGAGTCAACTTTTCGCATGAGGTGGCCAAAGTACTGGAGTTTCAACTTTAGCATCAGTCCTTCCAGTGAACACACAGGACTGATCTTTAGGATGGACTGGTTGGATCTCCCTGCAGTCCAAGGGACTCTCAAGAGTCTTCTTCAACACCATAGTTCAAAACCATCAATTCTTCGGCACTCAGCTTTCTTCACAGTCCAACTCTCACACCCATACATGACCACTGGAAAAACCATAGCCTTGACTAGATGGACCTTTGTTGGCAAACTAATATCTCTGCTTTTGAATATGCTACCTAGGTTGGTCATAACTTGCCTTCCAAGGAGTAAGCATCTTTTAATTTCATGGCTGCAATCACCATCTGTAGTGATTTTGGAGCCCCCCAAAACAAAGTCTGACACTGTTTCCACTGTTTCCCCATCTGTTTCCCAAGAAGTGATTGAATGTCTTTTCATGTTCTTATCAGTCATTTGTATACCTTCTCTGGTGCAAATCTTTTGCCCATATCAAAAGTGTTATTTGTCTTTTTATTGAGTTTAAAGACTTCATTATATATCTGGGTTCTATATGTGTTATTGTTGTTTATTGCCTTATCCTCTTAGAAAGGGAGGTAGTCTATACAGCCTTTCCATTTCCATATATTGGCGTGGCAGATGCTTTCTTACTGAAAAGAGCACATTTATATTAACAATGTGTCATGTAGACTGAGGACCACAAGGAAAGGGCAGAAATTCAGAAAGTCAGATCTCTGGGACTTTTCTTTCTGCACATTCTCTCATATTCTAAACTATTTAATGTGATACCAAATTAAAAGAGTATCATAATAGAAAAAAGTATCATTAGAGTTACAGATTTTTCTCTTAATTCAGGATGAATCAACCTCATTTGTGAGAATTGTGTTAGTGGTTTTCAACTTTGGATAGACTTTGAATCACCTGGTGAGCCTTATACGTAATCACTGCCTATGATCAACCACCAGATTTTGCTGTAAACGCCTGGGGTACAGCTCGGGTAATGGGGAGTTTTAAACGTTCTCCAGGTGATTCTAGTGTGCTGTCAAGGTTGAGAAGTACTGAGTTAAGCAAAGCAGTTGTGCCTGCGGTTTTCTGTCTGTTGACAATAGATAACTCACCTCTACAGACTTAGTTGGCAAGTAAATCGGTTCTTATTTCACCTGTGATGTGAATTCATGGCGTGGCTGCATAACCTTCACATTGGTCATGTGTACGTGAGCATGTGGTTTCCACTCATCAGAGGGAGAAGGCACTGCAGTTAAGACACTATTCAGAAACTGTCTGAGAAATGTGGAAAATGGGTACTCAGCCTTCAACTAAACCTTTCCTCAAAATTTTCCTACATGCAGTGGGTAGAGAGGCAGGAAAAATGTTGCCATCTGACCTACATTCTGCACTTTACGTACTTTCCATAACACTGTGTCAGTGATTCTCAACCATTAATGTGCTTCAGAATCACCTGGAGACCTAATGAAGAACAGAGATACAGACACATTAAATATTAATGGTTGGTGCAAGTATTAACTATTAATAGGCAAAAACCTGGGCCTCCGTATTTAATCAAGTTTCTCAGGTGATTCTGGCATATCAAAGTCTGAAAATCATTACACTAAGGCATTTTCTTGAGAACTTTAATTAGAAGGTTCTTATAAAGGAGGTTTGTGGTCTGTTTTGATGCATATTCTGCTGTAATTCAAACTTAGATTATACATAGAGATTTCTTGAGCTGCTGTCATCCTAGTTTACTTGATTTTTGTGTTTGGAATGCATTATATGTATCAAACACTAAGCATAGTCGAAAGCATAACAATACGGAACAGCAGTTCATAAATGTGTTTAATCCCATAATTTGTTCTTGCCTAAAAGTCTGGCAGCAGCAGCAGCAAAAGTCTGGAGGTGTTCTGATTGCATATTGTTGTATAACAAACCACTGACAAACTTACTGGCACAAATCAACTATTTTATTGGGCTTACAGACTCTGTGAATCAAGAATTTGGACAGGACACTGCAGAAATCATTTGTCATTACTCCATGATGTCTGGGGCCTCCATAGGAGAACTTGAAAACTAGGTAATTTAAATGACAGCAGGTTAGAATATTTTTGAGAACTTTAAACTCATATTTTGGTACTTGAGCTGAGATGTCTCCATGCTGAACTTAGTGGGGACTGTTGACCTGAGTGCCTACACATAGTCTTTCCAAGCTTGAGCTTCCTCATAGCATGGCAAACCCAGGGTAATTGAATATCTTGCATGGTGGCTCAGGGATCCAACGTGAGTATTCCTACAAATAATGTCAAACTAAATGCGCTGTGACTTTGGATGGAATGATGCCAGGCATATCTGGGTAATTTCAGTTTCAGAGAAAAGGTTTTTCAAAGTCCACAGTTCATGTCAATGATTTCAATTTCTACTTTTATATCTTTCTCAAGTATAAGAGCTTCTCAGTCAATTATTTTTTCTTATCTGAATTGCCAGCTTTTCTTCTTGTCTCTTCACACTTAGGTGACAAATTTGTATCAGAATCATAACATCATGCTCCATATTGTTACACTAAACTCTATTTTAAATGAGAATGCTGTAAAGAATCTTAGAAATAACAATGTTGAGGTGACTTTGTTGAAAATGAAATTAGTAAACCCAATCTCCTGTCACTCAAATAAAGGAAAATTCATTGCTGTAACACAGGATGATATCAGGTCTCCTGGGTATGTCAGCTAAAGAGGAGGTTTTGTCTGATTAAGAGACCACCTAGGCCTCCCCAAGAATGTCTTCATTTTTCACTGTTTCGGAGAATGCATCAGCCATTTGATCTATGGAATGTATCTAAGGCAGAGAAAAGAGAAATTAAAATTCTTAAGGTAGGGAGACAAGGGAATGAACAGTCCCTGATCTCAGTAAGTCCAGCCAGTTACAGAATTTCTGCAGAGCTAATGAAACAATACCAAAATGTCTCTTGGCAACAATACCCCCTGGACCATATAAGAAAGGGATCAGATTGATGCTCCAGTTTCTAGCAAGCAAGGTGGTGAAGTCAGCTGTTAGCTGGATGTGGGGTGTATCTGGGGAAGTCTTGGTTAGTTGTTATGTCCCTGCTTAGTACAAAATCAGAGAGAGAAGGTTATAGTGAGCTAGAATTTTATCTTGCCTGAGGAATAAGTTTAGAATAACAAGATTTCTGTTCTGTATATGCTGACATACTTCTGGTTATCTGAGAACCAGAGTTATTATCCTAGTTTCAAAAAACATCTCCCCAAGGTAAATGCCGTAGTCAGTGTACCATCCCAGTGATTCAGAAGGCAAGATAGCAGTGCCCATGTGTGTTTGACTGGAGTAGCAATGATGGAAACAGCCCTTAAGGCTTCCTTACTACCTGCTTACTGCCTCCTGCTGCTGCTGCTACTGCTGCTAAGTCACTTCAGTCATGTCCGACTCTGTGCGACCCCATAGACGGCAGCCCACCAGGCTCCCCTGTCCCTGGGATTCTCCAGGCAAGAACATTGGAGTGGTTTGCCATTTCCTTCTCCAATGCATGAAAGTGAAAAGTGAAAGGGAAGTTGCTCAGTCGTGTCCTACTCTAGCGACCCCATGGACTGCAGCCCACCAGGCTTCTCCATCCATGGGGTTTTCCAGGCAAGAGTACTGGAGTGGGGTGCCATTGCCTTCTCTGTACTGCCTCCTACCTCACTCAGTGTGCTCTCCAGTGACTTTTTCTAACTTCATCTCAAACTTACATTCTCAGAACTCACACCTCTGTCCTATACTCTCGTGCTTACTCCTGCTTGATCTGCCTTCTCCAACTTCCCCTTTCTTTCCTGACTTTGTTATAGCAGTCTTGGCTTTAGATCTATGAATTCGATTTTAGGAACCCGCCTACACTTTTTCTTGCGATGCTCTCTGGAGCAGCTACTCTGAGTGAGACCATGATTGATGATGACTCCACAGTGAAACAGAAACTGGAGCAGTAGCAGTGGAGTTATTCAGGTTGCCTTTTTCCTTTACTCTCCATCAACTATAATGTAAATACGATCTACAGTGGATTTGGCCTTTCTGTCTGAAAATGGTGGACAGAATTAGGGTCCCAGAGGTGGCATGGGCAAAGCAGACCTGGTGATGAAGAAGAGTAAAGGAAGAGTTTGCCCACAACTTAAGCTATGGGCTATTCAGATATGGCAAGGAGATTGTGGGGTATGACTGGGGGTTTAGGGAAGCATCATCACACTTGTTTTTTTTTCTAGATCAGAAATGTAGGGCCCATACTGACACCTAACAGCAAATTTCTCTTACTTTCTTTGGGGCATTGATAGGATAATTTCTTATATATAGAGACACAAATATACAAATATCAAAAGATATGTAATTTTAAGCAATATGGGTTTTAAATGAAAACGTTTGACTCAATATAATTCTCAAAGAGTAATTTTCAAAGAAATGCTTTCAGATACTACAATTTCCCTTCCTCTTTGTAGAAATCAAACTAGGGACACTTGGGCTTTGGGGTACCTGGCTCAAAAATAAATGACACAACCTGTTCTTTTTATCCACTCTTTCTGTAAAACTAAAATAATTATGTGGAGCTTTCATTGGGATTTTCCTAAAGCCTCTTCCCCTATGCCCCATGCTTGTTCATTTTCACTGCTTTTTTTTTTTTTTATTGAATAGGGCTCTTTAAAAAATAAAATAATGAATTAGGGGATAATGGAAAAGGGTGTTATATCTTATTTCCTTAAGTATATTACACATTTTCTAGGAGGCAGGAATGTGCCTTCTCCTCTTTGTATCTCCCAAGTCACCCAGATAAGTGTCTCTCCCACGCAGGCTCTCGACTGGAATTAATAGACTCTGTCATGTGGTCATGTCTACCCTCACTGTCCCACCTGCTATTTACATCTGCTTGATGGTCAAAATCTGCCTGTGCTCCTCTTCAGTGCTTTTTTTGGAATATCTGTTTCTTTTCATCTCCAACATTCTAATCTTACTTCAGGCCACCATCCTTCCCTCATCTGAATTACTGAAACAGTCTGACACAGTTCGCCTTGCTTCAAGGTCTTGGTTTGGAGTTTGATCTCTTTCATCTTAGTCCCATATCACTCTGTTTTATCTCTGCCATGTGTTACAGAGCGTGTTATTATCCCCCTTCCTGCTCTCTGGCCTTGTGGGTGAGATTAGCACACATTTGGTACAGGGTGAACATCTGTTGAATAAGGATCAGTGCAGCCATCTCTAGCTGTTTCAGTGGATTACAGGTGGATACCTGAGAGTTTCACGTTTAGTGGCCCTGTTACTATCTACAGTGGCTACAGGATACAGTCAATGCTGAAATTAATTAGACTGAGTAAAGGATGAAGTCACCATGGTTGTTAAACCTTAACATAAACACATTGTTTTTAAACTCAGAATAATGTAAAATTTAGAGCATGAAATAACAAGAGAAAGGTGAAAAAGAAACTGATATTTGTTACATTTCTTTTATGAGTCAGTGAAATTGAGTGCTTTATACGTGTTATTTCTTTCATTCTTCAGAAAAATATGCTGAGATAGATTTTTGCCTTCACATTTCACAAATAAGGAAATTGAGGAAACAGTACTATGCCCACCAGGTTATGAACTGGAATTTGTCTCAGGTAGTCTGATACCACATCCATAATCATTCTAATATTCTGTAGTGGTCTAAGTGGATGCTATAAACTCTGATGTTGTAGCTGATGTAGCTTGTAATTTAAATGTTCTTTTTCTGGGTTCTTTAGAACATTGACTAGCATAAAAAATCATTCACAGTGAACCAAGAAGCCTATTTGTCAACCATGAAGTGTCACTCACAACAGGCAGGTCCCTCTAGGAACCTGCTGGTGCTGCTGCTGCTGCTGCTAAGTCGCTTCAGTCGTGTCCGACTCTGTGCGACCCCATAGACGACAGCCCACCAGGCTCCCCTGTCCCTGGGATTCTCCAGGCAAGAACACTGGAGTGGGTTGCCATTGCCTTCTCCAATGCATGAAAGTGAAAGGTGAAAGTGAAGTCACTCCGTCGTGTCCGACTCCTAGCGACCCCATGGACTGCAGCCCACCAGGCTCCTCCACCCATGGGATTTTCCAGGCAAGAGTACTGGAGTGGGTTGCCATTGCCTTCCCCTAGGAACCTGGGGGATGGCAAACCTAGTTGTCTGATGCTTCTTGGGAACAAGGTCCATTCTTGACCATGGACGTGCTCTGTGATGACAGGTGGAAAATGTTGATCAAGTCATTTTCATTTGGTGGGCTTGTGCCTCCTCTTTGCAATTGTGAAATAAAATCCAGGCTTAAAATTTTTTAACATGTGGGATTTATGCACCTGGGGATCCTCAGCTTGGATCTTTCCCCCAGGTCAGATGAAAACACAAATCAGTAGTCCCCTGATCCAGAAAAATCAGTCAGAAGTGATGGGGGGTCAGCCTGCTGTTGGTGACTCTGAGAAAATTGTTGTTAGCTCAGGTAAATGAGTATTAACACATTGTGTTCTAGGAATCTCAAATTGTCTGCTACAACTTTAAATTTTATAATACCAAGTCAGATGGGAAAACTGAAACTATTGTAGAAATCACCCTTAGTTCATAAAACACCATTTCTGTTCTATAGTAGGAAAAAACCCTTTGTTTACCCAATCTTTTCATTTTCACATAACTCATTTTAAACTCAATCCCTGAATTTTCTTCTGCTTTTTCTTCCCATTTCTCTGACGTCATCACTTTGTCTCTACTATGGGCTTGTGAATCCCTGATGGCACTCCAGCTTCTAATTCTCAGTTATCTTCTGGGCTTCTTCTAGGAGAAGGTTGGGAACTTTTAAAGACCTCTTTGAAGGTCTTAGACGGGTTGGTCTTGCTATACTCTTACTAATCCATAGCAGTCTACCTATCTTGATGTGAGGCACTTTGCATGGCTGTCTTCTCTCTGAGTTTCAGACCAAAAGTGTAGTGCAAGCCCTCTGGAATACAGATCTCCAAGCCGATTCTATCTCAGTTCAGTTCAGTTCAGTCACTTAGTCGTGTCTGACTCTTTGTGACCCCATGAATCCCAGCACGCCAGGCCTCCCTGTCCATCACCAACTCCTGGAGTTCATTCAAACTCATATGCATCGAGTTGGTGATGCCATCCAGCCATCTCATCCTCTGTCATCCCCTTCTCTTACTGCCCCCAATCCTTCCCAGCATCAGGGTCTTTTCCAATGAGTCAACTCTTCTCACGAGGTGGCCAAAGTATTGGAATTTCAGCCTCTGCATCAGTCCTTCCAATGAACACCCAGGACTGATCTCCTTTAGGATGGACTGCTTGGATCTCCTTGCAGTGCAAGGGACTCTCAAGAATCTTCTCCAACACCACAGTTCAAAAGCATCAATTCTTTGATGCTCAGCTTTCTTCACAGTCCAACTCTCACATCCATGCATGACCACTGGAAAAACCATAGCCTTGGCTAGATGGACCTTAGTTGGCAAAGTAATATCTCTACTTTTGAATATGCTATCTAGGTTGGTCATAACTTTCCCTCCAAGGAGTAAGTGTCTTTAAATTTCATGGCTACAGTCACCATCTGTGGTGATTTTGGGGCCCTCAAAATAAAGTCAGCCATTGTTTCCCCATCTATTTGCCATGAAGTGATGGGACTGGATGCCATGATCTTCGTTTCCTGAATGTTGAGCTTTAAGCCAACTTTTTCACTCTCCACTTTCACTTTCATCAAGAGGCTTTTCAGTTCCTCTTCACTTTCTGCCATAAGGGTGGTGTCATCTGCATATCTGTGGTTATTGATATTTCTCCTGGCAATCTTGATTCCAGCTTGTGCTTCTTCCAGCCCAGTGTTTCTCATAATATACTCTGCATATAAGTTAAACAAGCAGGGTGATAATATACAGCCTTGATGTACTCCTTTTCCTATTTGGAACCAGTCTGTTGTTCCATGTCCAGTTCTAGCTGTTGCTTCCTGACCTGCATATAGGTTTCTCAAGAGGTAGGTCAGGTAGTCTGGTATTCCCATCTCTTTCAGAATTTTCCACAGTTTATTGTGATCCACATAGTCAAAGGCTTTGGCATAGTCAATAAAGCAAAAATAGATGTTTTTCTGGAACTCTCTTGCTTTTTCGATGATCCAGCGGATGTTGGCAATTTCATCTCTGGTTCCTCTGCCCTTTCTAAAACCAGCTTGAACATCTGGAAGTTTACAGTTCATGTATTGCTGAAGCTTGGCTTGGAGAATTTTGAGCATTACTTTACTAGCGTGTGAGATGAGTGAAAATGTGTGGTAGTTTGAACACTCTTTGACATTGCCTTTCTTTGGGATTGGAATGAAAACTGACCTTTTCCAGTCCTATGGCCACTGTTACATTTTCCAAATTTGCTGGCATATTGAGTGCAGCTCTTTCACAGCATCATCTTTTAGGATTTGAAATAGCTCAACTGGAATTCCATCACCTCTACTAGCTTTGTTCATAGCGATGCTTCCTAAGGCCCACTTGACTTCACATTCCAGGATGTCTGGCTCTAGGTCAGTGATCACACCATTGTGATTATCTGGGTCATGAAGATCTTTTTTGTACAGTTCTTCTGTGTATTCTTGCCACCTCTTCTTAATATCTTCTGCTTCTGTTAGGTCCATACCATTTCTGTCCTTTATCAAGCCCATCTTTGATTTTCTTGAAGAGATCTCTAGTCTTTCCCATTCTATTGTTTTAGTCTATTTCTTTGTATTGATGGCTGAGGAAGGCTTTCTTATCTCTCCTTGCTATTCTTTGGAACTCTGCATTCAGATGCTTATATCTTTCCTTTTCTCCTCTGCTTTTCACTTTTCTTCTTTTTACAGCTATTTGTAAGGACTCCTCAGACAGCCATTTTGCTTTTTTGCATTTCTTTTCCATGGGGATGGTCTTGATCCCTGTCTCCTGTACAATGTCACGAACCTCCATCCACAGTTCATCAGGCACTCTGTCTAGCAGATCTAGTCCCTTAAATCTAATTCTCACTTCCACTGTATAATCATAAGGGATTTGATTTAGGTCATACCTGAATGGTCTAGTGGTTTTCCCTACTTTCTTCAATTTAAGTCTGAATTTGGCAATAAGGAGTTCATGATCTGAGCCACAGTCAGCACCTAGTCTTATTTTTGCTGACTATATAGAGCTTCTCCATCTTTGGCTGCAAAGAATATAATCAATCTGATTTTGGTGTTGACCATCTGGTGATGTTCATGTGTAGAGTCTTCTCTTGTGTTGTTGGAAGAGGGTGTTTGCTATGACCAGTGTGTTCCCTTGCCAAAACTCTATTAGCCTTTGCCTTGCTTCATTCTGTATTCCAAGGCCAAATTTGCCTGTTACTCCCGGTTTCTTGATTTCCTACTTTTGCATTCCAGTCCCCTATAATGAAAAGGATATCTTTTTTGGGTGTTAGTTCTAAAAGGTCTTGTAGGTCTTCATAGAATCATTTAACTGCAGCTTCTTCAGCGTTACTGGTTGGGGCATAGGCTTGGATCACTGTAATATTGAATGGTTTGCCTTGGAAATGAACAGATATCATTCTGCGTTTTTAAGTCTGCATCCAAGTACTGCATTTCGGACTCTGTTGTTGACCATGAGGGCTACTCCATTTCTTCTAGGGGATTCCTGCCCACAGTAGTAGATATAATGGTTATCTGAGTTAAATTCACCCATTCCAGTCCATTTTAGTTCACTGATTCCTAGAATGTCAACGTTCACTCTTGCCATCTCCTGTTTGACTACTGCAAATTTGCCTTGATTCATGGACCTAATATTCCAGGTTCCTACACAATATTGCTCTTTACAGCATCAGACCTTACTTCTATCACCAGTCACACCCACAACTGGGTATTGTTTTTGCTTTGGCTCCATCCCATCATTCTTTCTGGAGTTATTTCTCCACTGATCTCCTGTAGCATATTGGGCACCTACTGACCTGGGGAGTTCCTCTTTCAGTATCCTATCATTTTGCCTTTTCATACTGTTCATGGGGTTCTCAAGGCAAGAATACTGAAGTGGTTTGCCATTCCCTTCTCCAGTGGACCACATTCTGTCAGACCTCTCCACCATGACCCATCAGTTTTGGGTGGCCCCACACGGCATGGCTTAGTTTCATTGAGTTAGACAAGGCTGTGGTCTGGTGTGATCAGATTGGCTAGTTTTCTTGATTATGGTTTTAGTGTGTCTGCCCTCTGATGCTCTCTTGCAACACCTACTATCTTACTTGGGTTTCTCTCACCTTGGACGTGGGGTATCTCTTCAACGCTGCTCCAGCAAAGCTCAGCCTTTCTCCTTACCTTGGACGAGGTTGCTCCTCTTGACCTTGAACGTGGAGTAGCTCCAGGCCAATATTGCTGACTCACCTCCTAGAGCAGGGGCATGGGAGGAGCCACCTTCCACTGAACGGGGAGAGATCCGGGCCAGGAGAGACGGGATCGGGAGGAAATCCAAGCGGAGGCTGAGGCTTCAGTGCAGCAGGGGAGCTGTGGGGGTTGACGGCTGCTGATCTACTGAAACCCCTATTAAAGGATTAAATCTGCAGGAACAAGGATTAAGTGGGGTAATGAGTGATGGTAATATAAGAACACTAAAGCACGAGACAATTGAATGACATCTGAGTGAAGGAAATAGAACATATCCTCTTTCTCCTCATAATCATCATTGCTAAATTTAAGGAATAATTTGGAAATTTTCAAAGAGAAAGGAAATCAGGTATGAGCCTTGTACTGGGGTATGTCCGATCCCAGCTCCACAGTACCTTTGGGAAGTTAAAATATGGAGGAATTAATGTGTAATGTAGATTGGGACCTAAAGGGAAATGTGTGGAAAGTAAGATAGGCAAGACTTTTGAAAGAAATAAACATCATTGACTTAGAAAATAATTTACACATAATTTGGATGAAATTAATTTCTCTACAGAGTTGACATCTGATTATCCACATCAGTTAAAACGTCAAGTGAAAAAAATTAATTTTATTTTGTGAATCAAAAGATGGAATGTGTTTTAATAAGTAACACATGCTGACAATTCATTTGAGTTGCTTGGAATGTTTGAAAATTTATAAACATTATACACTCATGTATCTGTTGTAGTTAAAGACCTTATGTTGCCTGGATAAGAATTCATTCTCCTTATTGTTTTTCAGTTATTTGCTTATAATGGGACTCTAATCATTAACCATTTGTTACCACTCTAGATTCATATTGCCTCAAGTTGCTCATTACAACAAAAATATCTTTTGGAAGAGAATAAATCAAATAGTACATATATATTTATTATTTATTTAAGAACATTTAGGAATTGAAGGGGCACCTTACACTCTGGTGACTACATTGGAACATGGCATCTTTTATTTTGAAGTTGTACTGCCTGATTTTTAGGACCCTTTCTGCTTTGGAACAGAAAGGGTTAGCAGGGAGCAGAGTACCTCTTTAACTCACATGGAAATAGTGCTGATCATACACGCACTATGCTAATGTATTAATAGAGCATACGTAAAAAAAGATATATATTTTCCAATTCATAACTCCATTTTTTTTTTATTCTCCCAGCTGAGCCAGATGGTGAATGAGGTCTCTAATCAGGTCTAGAATTTAAAAGAGAAAGAGATTGTAACTACATCTTGGAGACAGATTATCCGCTTTGCTTCTAAGAAGCTCCTGCCAAGAAAACTTCAACCAAGAAACAATTTATATAGTTAAAGGTTTAAAGGAAAGAAAGAGTTGTAGTTGTGTTTTCTTTGTCTACATAAGGCTTTCTGAGGTGGAAATAAGCAGTGCCTGATCAAAGCTTTAAATATTTGGCCGGGCAGATGACCAGACCACAGATACTTTAAATTCTGTTAGAATGATGATTACAATAGAGTATCCTAAAGTGTGTTATAATGACTGCCATCAGCCTCCTGGCTATAGGGCTAAGGGTTTTTCACAAGGAACTCCATAGATCTACAGAGAACTGTTCATTACGCAGCAGCTGAGAAAAACAATGGCAACTCCGGAATGGAGCCAGCTTACCACTTCCTTTAACTGCGGTCAACCTGTTTAGATGCAATAATCTGGCACCTTTCTTTGATCCTGTGCTCCAATCACTTCCTTTTCAGTCCTGCAATTTTTACCTCTGCCAAACAAAAGGAGTGGCAAATAATAACAATTTTCTTTATACATTAGAGGCAAAATGTATTCTTTCCCTGAGATTTTATGAGTTGGGGGAAGGGGAAACAAGATGTCAACTCAATGCATAATTGTAGGAAGACACGATAGTTATGTGCTTTTATAATTTATTGTGTGTAGCATATTTGGAAGATTCCTAAAAGTTTACAGAAAGAAGGAATAAGCACATATGCAAGAATAATCTGAGGCATCATGGGCACATGAATTATTTTGAGAAGCATATAAGACATATTTAAATACAAAAATATATATGCTCTAATTCCATAATTAGAATCAATACTCAGCTAAGGGAATTACATTATTTTATTTTATTTTACCTTAATAACAACTCCATGAAGTTGATATTAGAAGGAAACTGATGACTAGGGAGATTAAATAATTGTTTCAAGGATGTAAAGATACATTTTTGATAGTAAATGGAGAGACAGTTTTCAATCCCAGCTTTGTCTGACATTAAAGTTGCCTTTGTGAACTATGTCTCATAGTGATAGAACATTTGCAGAAATGTCGCTTTCTCCTCTGTTTGCTGCCCTTCCCTTTCCTTGCTTTTTGTTACTGACTAGACTGTAAGCTTGGTGAAGCCATGGATTGCGTCTGGCATATTTTCAAATGCCTCCCAACGCCGAGAATAGTGCTTACCATAGAGCAAGTGCTTGGTTGACTTTGTTGAACGAACGAAGGAACCAGTGAACATCTGAGCTTCCTTGATGACTCTGAATTGAAAAGTATTTCAGAAGGGTTGAGCTCTGCATGTAAAGACAAACTTTTCAACTAATGAATTTCATGTAGATTTTCCTTCTCTGTATGCACACAAAAATTTTTGTTTGAATAAACTTAAAACAACTTTTTAAACAACTGTTTTTCCTGGTTCATTAGAAAGCTCCATGTGTGGTTTAATAGGCAGTATTCTTTTTTCAATTTCTTGGCAGTATATACAACAATGGAGTCTCTTCTAATCAACTAATTCTTCGAGTCTATGACTTATCACCCACACAGTTGCCAGGAGAATTTTTTTTAATTTAAATCAAGTATTTTCTCTCTCCTGTTCATTTCACTTGGAGTGTACTACAGAGTCCTTTCTGTGGCGGATACAGCCTGTGTGACCTGCTCCCTCTCCGGCCTCATCCTCATGTTTGACCCTAAACCAGAGCCTCTCCAGCATCACTGACCTTTTCCCTTTTCTCTGCCAACATGCCAGACACGCTTCTGCCTCAGCATCTTTACACCTTCTCTTCCCTCTATCTGGTATTGCTTTGTTCGTAGATATTCCTAAAACGCATATCTGTCCAACTGGTATATTTTCAGAGTCCTTCTTGATCACTCTCTAGATTCCTGCTTCTCTCTCTTTTCATACTGCGGTATTGTTCTCTATAAGACTTATTATTCCCTGACCTCTATCAGGTATTCGTGCTTTATCTGCCTTGTTCCTGCCTCTCCCTCTCAGTCCCCACTGGAATGCAAGTTCCAGCAGAGACTTGATCTACTTTGATCACTGCTGTATCTCTAGTGTGTTGAACAATGTCTAACACAAAAAGTTATAAGCAGACACTTGCTGAATTAGTGAATGGATGAATGCATGGATGAATAAGGTTCTCTAAGATCAACATAGACTTCTCTGGTGGCTCAGATGGTAAAGAATCTGCCTGCAATGCAGGAGACCCAAGTTCGATGTCTGGGTCAGGAAGATCCCCTGGAGAAGGGAATGGCAACTCTCTCTAGTATTCTTGCCTGGAGAATTCTATGGACAGAGGAACCTGGCGGGCGATGGTCCATGGGGTTGCAAAGAGTCAGACCTGACTGAGTAACTAACATTAACTTTCACTTTCAAGACCAACGCAGGTCTGTAGGAGTATGTGATATAAGGGTTTGATACAATGGGCTGCTGTATTGTTAGAGGGGAGGACATATTATTTAGAAGGTTAGAGGGTGATTATATCAAAACTTTGTACCTGAGGCAGGCTCTTGAGGTCCAAATTCAGACATTCAACCTAGTTATCTGGTTCAATGGGCCCAGGAATATTAAAAAGCAGACATATTACTTTGCCAACAAAGGTCCGTCTAGTAAGGCTATGGTTTTTCCAGTGGTCATGTATGGATGTCAGAGTTGGACTATAAAGAAAGCTGAGTGCCGAAGAATTGATGCTTTTGAACTGTGGTGTTGGAGAAGACTCTTGAGAGTCCCTTGGACTGCAAGGAGATCCAACCAGTCCATCCTAAAGGAGATCAGTCCTGGGTGTTCATTGGAAGGACTCATGTTGAAGCTGAAACCCCAATACTCTGGCCACCTGATGAGAAGAGCTGACTCATTTGAAAAGACCCTGATGCTGGGAAAGATTGAGGGCAGGAGGAGAAGGGGACGACAGAGGATGAGATGGTTGGATGGCATCACGGACTCAATGGACATGGGTTTGGGTGAACTCCGGGAATTGGTGATGGACAGGGAGGCCTGGAGTGCTGCAATTCATGGGATCGCAAAGAGTCGGACACAACTGAGTGACTGAACTGAACTGAAGAATAGGAAATGAGATAGAAAATACCAGGAGGTGCAGAGAGCTGAATAAACATAACAAGGTACGAGGGCCTCTCAGCATCAGGAAGCACAAAGCTTGTTCCTCTTGAGCACTGACTGAGCTGGGGGAAGATGGTTCTGTCTTTCTATTTTAGTAATGAAGTTAAATAACTCCCCCATTTTTTATTACAAGCCTATTTTATTCTGCTTTGGTCCCCAGTCCTGCTTTTACTCTCAGAAATAGGCATAGCGTCCTGTTATTTGCTGACATTCTGGACAGGGGTGTGTGTGACAATGGACCTCTGCTGATATCTCTCAGCTTCAGAACACTCTTCTGGACTCAGCTTCTGATTAGGTCTCTGCAAACCCTATTTGTTTTGTCAGCCTGCTACTTGTTACCTCTGCCAAAAGGGGGAGCTAGAGGGAGGGTGGCCGGCTGGAAGGATGAGAAGGGACAGCTTCTTCAAGTCTGTTTCCTTTTGCTCTCAGCAACACTACTGCAGTGGAAGTTTACCCTGGGAGTAGCAGTCGCTATCCTGTTTGTTGCTAAAATTAGCCTCATGTATCCCTTCAGGGATAACGGGGCCAGCCGGCCAGGGCCCAGCTCCTCAGGAAGCTTTCCATAAGGCTGTACCAAGCAGGCGGTGCTCTCTCCCCAGAGGTCTGCATCCGGACTCCTCTTACAAGCATCTACATTTTAGTAATCCCAATTCCTTCTCTTTGTCCTCCCAACCCTAAGGATAGTTGCTAATACTTGCAGTTACAACCTGTATAGTCCCTCAGATTCCCTTATTTGCATGTTCAGTTCTACAAAACCTAATTAGCTTACTTTATATTAAAGTATTTTTGTAAAATAATTGGTATGAGTGCTACCTTCAGACTGGATACTGACTGAGAAAAGCCTAAAGGAAGGATAACTGGTTTTTGGTGGAGAAGTAAGGAGTTCTTATTTTACTGTTTCAGGTTGGCATCAGAATTATCCTCCCAAACAAGATCTACATTCTAATACTATTCAAATAATATGGATGGTGTTTCAAAAGGGAAGAGAAACAAAATTAAAATCTGAGGGAGAGAGAATGCATGCCATAAAATAAATGTTACTAACTATGAGAACCATAAAATGGAACTATCTGAATTATAGAGGTTAGCTTGGTAATAAAAGAAACAAATGTGAAAGGAATTCTTAAAGGAGATGATTCATAATGTATTGTTGAAAGAGATAAAAAGGAATCAGGTGTAACATACCTTATTATCTCAATTGTATGTGGAGGTAGAAAAGGGCAAGTGGCAGTAAAAATACATTGAGTATTTTTTCTGATGGTCAATGTCAAGAGAGACGCAGTTGTGTATTTCATTTTGGTAGATGAATTTAGCCCTTTTTTCCTCTAATATAAAGGCTCTAAACATGATAAAGATAGTTCATCTTTGTATCCAACATTCAAGGAGCCAATAATCTAATTGCTCTTAAACACAGAAACACAATTATCCTTTTATTATTTTAAGTCATTACTGCTATATATTTACTTGAGAATAACTAGACAATACAGAGCAGCCAAAAATAGTATCATCCAGACAATGATAACATTAATATCTTGATGTGGTTCTCTAGATTTTTTCTATGCTTAAGTATTTATGTATGTATCTATATGCCTGTTTGGAAATATACAAATGTATATAGCCCATTTCTTTCCTTAAAATATATCATGATATGTTTTCCTCACCAGTATCACAGAATAGTTATATTGGCTTATTTCCTGTTTCCTCTTGGATTCATTCCCCATCTTTTCCTAGCTTTTTCTGAATTGCAGGGAATTACATATCCCAGATGTCATTGCCTCAGTAATTTGCAGGTAGATTCACCAAAAATAGGAACTGGTGGAAGACTGAAAAGCAAAAGCCAGGATATTTTTCTGTCTTTCTCTTTGCATCGAGTGTTATTTTTGACAGCCATGAGTCTCTTCCTTGGTTCCGGCAAGAATGGGACAGCCCTTTCCTCTATAGCCCCTGACTCCTCTGGAACCTTGCTGTGGTTCCCCCTGGGACCATACCTTCCACAGGAAGTTTTCAGCTTCGGTTCCAGTGACACCGCTTCTTTCCCATCATTAGTCCAGGTGTGGGGGTTTGAGCAGCTTCCTGCTCTTGTTAAACGCTGTGCTGCCTCATCATCCCTTTTGCCTCCTCAGTTTTTCTGTCACCTGTATAACCAATTTCCTGATTGCACGGTGACTGGCAGTGACTCCACTGCTGAAACATTTTCCTTTTTGTGCTTATGCTATAAAACATTTGTAATTTAATATCACTTCATTATTTAACACTTGGAATGCTTCAGTTTCATACCATTATAAACAAAACTACTGTAAACATCTTTGCCCTTTAGTCTACATTTTTATGGCTTTTTAAAAACCAAATTTTGCCCAATCTCCCTCAATACAGGTTAAAACATTTATAATATTCCTAAAGTGAGTAATAATGATCAGGAGGGTGATGGAAATAATAATTAACATTTTATGAATACTTACCACCTGCCAGCCTTTCTTTTACTATAAGCATGTAGTTTACATGTTAGTGCATGCTAGTATAGCATGTATTTTTCTTCCTATTTATTTGAGGGAAAAAGAATGTTTCTCAAATTAAATTTTAAGGGGCTTGTAGGGGCACCAAAGTTAAGTTTTCAAAAAAATTGACATTTTGATTGAAATGATTTCAATTTATAGGTTAATTTGAGAACTGAAACTTTTATGGCATGACATATTTGTCTGTGTAGGTGGCCGTAACAAAATTCCACAGACTGGATGGCTTAAACAACAGGTATTTATTTCCTCATAATTCGAGAGGCTGGGTGTCCATTGTTAAATTGCACACAAATTTGGTTTTTGTTGAGGGTTCTCTTCCTTGCTTGTAGATGGGTGTCTTTTTGTATGGCTTTTAGTATGTGTAGAGAGAGAGAGACAGACAGAGAGAATGAGAGAGTGAGGCAGAAGATGAGCTCTTTGATGTTTCTTTTCTAAGAACACTTAGAAAAGTGTTCTAAGTGTTCAACTGTGGGGTTGCAGCTCTGCTCTTATGACTTCATTTAACTTCACTTGCTTTCTTATTCCACATATAGCCACACTGGGGGTTAGAAATAATCTACTAGAAGGTGAATATACACAAATATATACTTTGCAGTACCACTTATATAAGGAAAAAAATGAGGAGGCAGAGACCTAAATGTTTATGGTTTAATGAACCATGGTACATAAAGCATAATGAAACATGAAGCAATTTGAATGCACTTTTACCGATATGGAAAATACTTGACATAATACATAGTTAAACTTGACTACAAAATAGCAAGCATGGCAATATTAATAAACAGGAGTGCAGAATGATGGATGGTTTATTATCATTATTGCTTTCAAGGGCCCTTTAATATTACTGCGATATTGTCTTTTCTGCTAAAAATCAATGATCCGGTACTTGATTAAGCTATTCAACTTATTTCCTTTTTTCTGCTTCTGACTCTCCGGAGTGAGTGAGCTTCTCAGGCTACATTGCTCCTTTCCAAACCCTCTCTATTCTGACTTCTATCCCTACTGTACAAGGTCAGCACCTTTTCAAATGTTTCCCGTCACCATCCCCACCTTTGTTCTAAACCTTTTCTCAAACATTGGTTATCTTGAACTTTATATAAACTTTAACCCCATGGACTTCAATACTATATCCTAAATTCTTTATTTTCCCCTAATGTGTTATTGTAAAACATTCCAACCATGGAGAACATTTGAAAGGATGGTACAACTACAAGTAGGTTAAAAATTGCTTGTATTTTTAATCACACTTGCTCTCCTCTCTTTCTCGCGCGCGTGTGTGTGTACTCGCTCGGTCTGCTTACTTGCCCAGTCGTGTCCAACTCATTGTGACCTCATGGACTGTAGCCCACCAGGCTCCTCTGTCCATGGAATTTTTGAGGCAAGAATACTGGGGTGGATTGCCGTTTCCTACTCCAGGGAATCTTCCTGATCCATGGATCAACCCATGTCTCTTGCAAATCCTGCATTGGTAGGCAGATTCTTTACCATTACACCACCTGGGAAGCTCATATTTCTCATTTTATACACATATATGTTGTTATTGCTGAATTATTTGAAAGTATATTCCAGTTTTGAAATCTCACTGCTAAATACTTCTTCATGCAGTGCCTCAGAGTAGGACACTCTTCCATTTAGCTACATTTGTCACACTTAAGAAAACTAATAGTTTCCTCAGTTCAGTTCAGTTACTCAGTTGTGTCTGACTCTTTGTGACCCCATGGGCTGCAGCACGCCAGGCTTCCTTGTCCATCACCAACTACAGAAACGTGCACAAACTCATGTCCATCGAGTCTGTGATGCCATCCAACCATAATAGTTCCCTAATATTATCTAATATTCCGTGTACTTAAATGTATGCAGTTGGCCCCAAATCTTTTGTTACTGTTTACTTTTAACCAGGTTCCAGTCAAAGTTGATATGTTGAACTTGACTATAGAGTCTTACTTTCTTTAAAACTAAGTCTCCAATTCTGGTTTCCTTGGTGTGTATGCCCAGCAGTGAGTGGGATTGCTGGGTCGTATGGCAGTTCTATTTCCAGGTTTTTAAGGAATCTCCACACTGTTCTCCATAGTGGCTGTACTAGTTTGCATTCCCACCAACAGTGTAAGAGGGTTCCCTTTTCTCCACACCCTCTCTAGCATTTATTGCTTGTAGACTTTTGGATCGCAGCCATTCTGACTGGCGTGAAATGGTACTTCATTGTGGTTTTGATGTGCATTTCTCTGATAATGAGTGATGTTGAGCATCTTTTCATGTGTTTGTTAGCCATCTGTATGTCTTCTTTGAAGAAATGTCTATTTAGTTCTTTGGCCCATTTTTTGATTGGGTCATTTATTTTTCTGGAGTTGAGCTGTAGGAGTTGCTTGTATATTTTTGAGATTAGTTGTTTGTCCGTTGCTTCATTTGCTATTATTTTCTCCCATTCTGAAGGCTGTCTTTTCACCTTACTTATAGTTTCTTTTGTTGTGCAGAAGCTTTTAATTTTAATTAGATCCCATTTGTTTATTTTTGCTTTTATTTCCATTATTCTGGAAGGTGGGTCATAGAGGATCCTGCTGTGATGCATGTCGGAGAGTGTTTTGCCTGTGTTCTCCTCTAGGAGTTTTATAGTTTCTGGTCTTATGTTTAGATCTTTAACCCATTTTGAGTTTATTTTAGTGTATGGTGTTAGAAAGTGTTCTAGTCTCATTCTTTTACAAGTGGTTGACCAGTTTTCCCAGCACCACTTGTTAAAGAGATTGTCTTTTCTCCATTGTATATTCTTGCCTCCTTTGTCAAAGGTAGGGTGTCCATAGGTGTGTGGGTTTATCTCTGGGCTTTCTATTTTGTTCCATTGATCTATATTTCTGTCTTTGTGCCAGAATTGAAAGACACACGTGTACCCCAATGTTCATCGCAGCACTGTTTATAATAGCCAGGACATGGAAGCAACCTAGATGTCCATCAGCAGATGAATGGATAAGAAAGCTATGTACATATACACGATGGAGTATTACTCAGCCATTAAAAAGAATATATTTGAATCAGTTCTAACAAGGTGGATGAAACTGGAGCCTATTATACAGAGTGAAGTAAGCCAGAAAGAAAAATACCAATACAGTATACTAACACATATATATGGAATTTAGAAAGATGGTAACGACAACCCTGTATGCGAGACAGCAAAAGAGACACAGATGTATAGAACAGTCTTTTGGACTCTGTGGGAGAGGGAGGGGGGAATGATTTGGGAGAATGGCATTGAAACATGTATAATATCATATAAGAAACGAATCGCCAGTCCAGGTTCGATGCAGGATACAGGAGGTTTGGGGCTAGTGCACTGGGATGACCCAGAGGGATGGTATGGGGAGGGAGGTGGGAGGGGGGTTCAGGATGGGGAACACATGTACACCCATGGCGGATGCATGTTGATGTATGGCAAAACCAATACAATATTGTAAAGTAAAATAAAAATTAAAAAAAAAAACAGAAAAAAAAAACATTATGGAAGCCAAAACAAAACAAAACTAAGTTTCCATTCTTCATTTCCCCATGATATTTTCATCTTTTGAAAATCACATATGTGTATATGTATTTAAGTTCATTTGTTTCCACTCATGTTCAGTTTTATAATTTTCTCTTTTTTCCTTGAGTTAAATTCTGAAGAATGAGTAGAAATTAGACGAGGAAGATAGAATTACATTTCAGACCGAAAACGATACACAGGAAGAATGAAGTCATGACTCAGCATGCCCTCTCTCCCACCCGCAGAGCAGATCAGGATCGACAGGAGCCAGATCATGGAGCTCTCTTTTTTTCCTTTCCTATAAGTACTGGTGATGGTGTTCCTTATAGAATAAAATAAGAATATTAAGTTATGATGCTCTCAGACTGTGGACCAGGGGAAGAGGTAGGTACAGAGAGAGCAGGAGACAGCTTTATCATAAATTACATATCAGGGTGAAGGCAGACAGTAAATTTTAACGGAGACATGTGAGCTCCGATATTAGAATCAAGTCTAAATGTGTCTGAAATCCCAGATCTCCTTGAGGTTAATTTCTCTGATCACTGGGACACTTGTCTTTTATCCCTTGAAGTGGGTATCAAGGAGTGGAGCAAAGTGCTAAATAAGATATTCACCAAATATGGGCAGGAGCAAGAAATACTAGAAAAGCCAACTTTGTTTGTTAGTGACGATGTGGACACATCATATCAATCTTTGCTGATTAACTATATTATTCTTGGCAGTAACATATGCTTCCCTGGCCACCTCTGCACAAAATACAGACCTTTGGCTGAGTCCTATGGGCTAGCATGCCACCTCCCCATTTTTCCATGCTTCATCCTTGGTGTCAGAGGTGTCACAGTTCTGGCTGTAGCCATCAGCATCTGTAAGAGGAGCGTTATTGTGCAAATCCCTCTGCTCTTGAGTTTTGTCTCATGATGACGGGTGTGTTCCTGCTGCTGCTGCTGCTGCTGTGTGCTGCTCCACCCACCATAGCCTCTGAGGGGCAACCCTTGGTGGTGACTCAAATTCTGCATTTCCTTAGGAGTCGCTTTCTGACCCTGACCTGATCCAGGTTCAATATGAGTTTTCTATCACTGTTGTAACAAGTGACTACAAATTAAGTAGCTTAAAGCAACACCAGTGTATTGTTTTACAGTTGTGTAGGCTGGTGGTTTGGGCACAGAGTGGTTCAGCTGAGCCCTCAGCTTTGGGTCTTTGAAGGCTGGAACTGGGGAGTTGGAAAAACTGTGTTCCTACCCTGAGACTCAATCTGCATCCTGGCTCATTCAGGCTGCTGGATGAATTCACTTCCTTATGGTTGTGAGCCTGAAGTCTCCATTTCCTTGTTGACTGTCAGCTGGGGACAAGTCTTTGCTCCTAGAAGCTACCTGAGCTCCTTCTCATATTCTCCATGTGGGCCCTCCAGGAATGGCAAGTTAGGCCCTCTAAAGCTTCAGATCTCTCCCACTTCCCTTCTGCCACAACTTTCTGACTCCAGCTGGAGCATTCTCTCTGCTTTTAAGGCATCACATGATTGGATTGGTATGTGAACCGTGAACTTCCTGATGTTCAAGCTGGTTTTAGGAAAGGCAGAAGAACCAGAGATCAAATTGCCAACATCTGCTGGATCATGGAAAAAGCAAGAGAGTTCCAGAAAAACATCTATTTCTGCTTTATTGACTATGCTAAAGCCTTTGACTGTGTGGATCACAAGAAACTGTGGAAAATTCTGAAAGAGATGGGAATACCAGACTACCTGACCTGCCTCTTGAGAAATTTGTATGCAGGTCAGGAAGCAACAGTTAGAACTGGACATGGAACAACACACTGGTTCCAAATAGGAAAAGGAGTACGTCAAGGCTGTATATTGTCACCCTGTTTATTTAACTTATATGCAGAGTACATCATGAGAAACGCTGGACTGGAAGAAACACAAGCTGAAATCAAGATTGCCAGGAGAAATATCAATAACCTCAGATATACAGATGACACCACCCTTATGGCAGAAAGTGAAGAGGAACTAAAAAGCCACTTGATGAAGGTGAAAGTGGAGAGTGAAAAAGTTGGCTTAAAGCTCAACATTCAGAAAACAATGATCATGGCATCCGGTCCCACCACTTCATGGGAAATAGATGGGGAAACAGTGGAAACAGTGTCAGACTTTATTTTTCTGGGCTCCAAAATCACTGCAGATGGTGACTGCAGCCATGAAATTAAAAGACGCTTACTCCTTGGAAGGAAAGTTATGACCAACCTGGATAGCATATTCAAAAGCGGAGACATTACTTTGCCAACCAAGGTTCGTCTAGTCAAGGCTATGGTTTTTCCTGTGATCGTGTATGGATGGGAGAGTTGGACTGTGAAGAAGGCTGAGCGCCAAAGAATTGATGCTCTTGAACTGTGGTGTTGGAGAAGACTCTTGAGAGTCCCTTGGACTGCAAGGAGATCCAACCAGTCCGTTCTGAAGGAGATCAGCCCTGGGATTTCTTTGGAAGGAATGACGCTAAAGCTGAAACTCCAGTACTTTGGCCACCTCATGCGAAGAGTTGACTCATTGGAAAAGACTCTGATGCTGGGATGGATTGGGGGCAGGAGGAGAAGGGGACGACAGAGGATGAGATGGCTGGATGGCATCACTGACTCGATGGACATGGGTCTGGGTGAATTCCGGGAGTTGGTGATGGACAGGGAGGCCTGGCGTGCTGTGATTCATGGGGTTGCAAAGAGTTGGACACGACTGAGCGACTAATCTGATCTGATCTGGATAATGCATTGTAATCTCCCTATCTTATGATTTATAACCTTAACTACACTTGCAAAATCCCTTTTGTTATGTAATGGAACATCGTCACAGGTCCAGCGATAAGTGTGTACAGTTGTGGAGGGCCTTTGTGGAATCCCTTACCCACTGCTTGAGCAGCTAATATGGACCTTGTCACTGATATGAATGGAAGCATTCCCTTGGGATACCCCCAGGGATGCTATGAAAATATTAGGGTAAACAAATTTCCTGAATATTTATAGGGAAATGTAAAAAATAATATAAACAAACAAATAAGAACAAACACCCCCCCTCGAGGCAGCTTCTTTTTTAAAAAAGTACTTTTTATTTTATATTGGAGCACAGTTGATTAACAATGCTATCATAGTTTTGGGTGGACAGCAAAAGGATTCAGCCATACATATACAGGTATCCATTCCCCCCCAGACTTCCCTCCCATCCAGTCTTCAAGGTAGCTTCTTTAAACTATCAGAAGCATTGGGTTCAATCCCTGGGTTGAAAAGATCCCCTGGAGAAGGAAATGCCAATCCATTTCAGTATTCTTGTCTAGAGAGTCCCATGTACAGAGGAGCCTGGCGGGCTATAATCCAGGGAGTTGGACACAGTTGAGCTACTAACACTAGAAGCATATCTGTATCAGTTGAAATCTTTTCTTCGTGTTTTCCCTTGCTTCTTAGGACAAACAGAACAGGGTCCTTTGCCTAAAGTGGCCAAGCTACTACCTCTCCTCTTTGTTGGCACCCCAGGCCAGGTCTCAGAAGAAACCAATCATGTTCCTAAAAAGCAGCAGAAAGCTCTCATCTCCATGGGGCATAAATCTCCCAGAGGTAAAAGTAGCAGATGGGAATTTGAGTCCTAGAATTCTGTGTGGGGAGCTTACTTTGAGCCTTCTCAGTTAGAGAGGAAAATTAACGCATCTTCGTAATCAGTTGAATGACACTCATTAGAATTGTTAAATAACATTTTCAAATGAATTGATAATTAAATGAAGGAAGAGAAGCAACTCCCCCCATCCTCAGGGGATACCGTGGGGAGCAAAAAGAATTTTTTCTGTTGTAACACATTTTTCTTGTTTTGTGTCATTTTCTTTTTTTTTTCTTTTTGAAGAAGCAGCCTGGTTCAGGGAAGCAAGTGGTCTGTGGAAGTTCCAGCAGCATACGGGTGAGCTAGGTGATCTGGTATGAGTCACATGCCAGCCTTAACCTCATGTCTTCAGCTGTAAAAGCTGGTCCCTCTCTCCTGACCTGGCTAGGCAGTTTGCAGACATACATATCAGCTCTGTTACTCATACGGAACTGACAGAACTTAATATGAGACTCATTAAAGCATGGGAGTTGATGAGAACAGCTGACATACAGTGTGACTGCTGCTAAGTCGCTTCAGTCGTGTCCGACTCTCTGTGACCCCATAGACGGCAGCCCACCAGGCTCCCCTGTCCCTGGGATTCTCCAGGCAAGAACACTGGAGTGGGTTGCTGTTTCCTTCTCCAATGCATGAATGTGAAAAGTGAAAGTGAAGTCGCTCAGTCGTGTCCAACTCTTAGCGACCCCATGGACTGCAGCCTACCAGGCTCCTCTGCCCATGGGATTTTCCAGGCAAGAGTACTGGAGTGGGGTGCCATTGCCTTCTCCGACAGTGTGACTAGCCATATGAAATTGTTCCAAGTCAATTCCAAACGTTCTCACTTTATGGCATTCAAAGTGACAATATTTTTTTTTTCATGGCACATCTGGGACAAAGAAAATATCCATTTACTAAGTAGTTAGGTCTCAACAACAATGTTATTTATAGTATGATGTATTATAATATTATTTATAATCTGTTTTTATAGTATTATATATTATAATATTTATGTCCTGACAACTTATGCAGCCATTTGAAAAAAAATGACATACACATATAAAGAAAAGATAATAATTTTATTTCATTTTAAAATAACACAATTACTTATAATGGGACTTGTGTGGCTTTTGGGGTGCTACACAACTTTGCAAATGGGATCAGTTGGACAGCGCCATGCTTAACCCTGCTCTGCATTGATTTTGGGGTAGTATTTGCCTTCTTTTTGTAGTGTTTATTGAAAATCCAACTTTGTGAAGATCTATCATCATCAAAAGGAATGCAATGTGACCTAATACTGTGACTGTGAACTACATCCAGCTAGGAGTCTGCTCAATGTCTAACAGATATCAAGTATCACCACATTGCCCTTGAAAATCTCAATAGTCCCAACCACCCCCTAGAGTTCATCGTGGTGCCCTGAGGCACCTTGGCACACAGATAGGAATCACAGATCTAAGAACTTTCAATGTATTAACTCATTTAATCTTCAAGACAGCTCTGTGATTTACTGACTCAATCACTGTTCCCTGTTTTGGAGATAAAGGCATTGATAGATTAATGGTTAAACAGCTAGTGAAGCCAGAATTTGAATCCAAGTATTTCGGATCTAAAGTTCTTACACTGCACAAGTACTCAGGTCAGGGGTTAGAGAAAGCTGGCTGGACCTCTCAGAATCTGCTTGACCTTGCACAAGCTAACCAACTCCTCCAGGCCTCTGTGTCCTTTTTTTGATAAAAGGGGATCATAACAATGGTTTTAAGGGTTAAATGAGATGACAGATGTGAAGATCTGAACTTAGCACCATCACTTAATACTGGTAAAATTTTGCAAAGTGCTTCATTTGTCAATTGTTTTTTCTTTTTCCCAAAAGAACTTTGTGAGATAGAAGTCAGTTTTAGGACACAAAGCTCAGAGATACTTCAAGGACACTGCAGCAAGCCTATGGTCATTGCTTCAAACCTAGTCGGACAGGTAAGGTCTCCCTGATGTCATCTTTTTATTACCCTCCTTCCCACTCAGGCCTTTGTAAGAGAGAAGAAATGAGCCTTAAGATGGAGGTGTTTCCAGTCAATGTAGGGTAAAGATTTTGAGGAACTGATAGAAAAGCATCAAGTATTTTGAGTAAAATCTTTGTTTTTCTGTTCTTATAAATGGAGGGAGAGTGAAAAAAAAAATGTAGAGTCCTACTTATCTGACAAAATAGAAAAAAAAATGTCAGCGTGGTCCTGAGGCTCACTTTTCTTTTTCATGAAAGTGAAAGTCGCTCAGTCATGTCTTTGCAATACAATGGATTATACAGTCCATGGAATTCTCCAGGCAAGAATACTGGAGTGGGTAGCCTTTCCCTTCTCTAGGGGATCTTCCCAACCCAGGGGTTAAACCCAGGTCTTCCCCATTGCAGGCAGATTCTTTACCAGCTGAGCCACAATGGAAGCCCAAGAATGCTGGAGAGGATAGCCTAGCCCTACTCCGGAAGATCTTCCTGACCCAGGAATCAAACCAGGGTCTCCTGCATTGCAGGCACATTCTTTAGCAACTGAGCTATCAGGAAATACGTTAAGAAAAATTCTCCAAATTAAATCATGAAGACCCGAGGGAGAAAATATTGTTCCCTACATCCTGACCAATTTCTTTCTGCTCCAGTGTCTACAGTTGTTTTGTTCATGTCCTGCAAATGTGTGAAAACCATTCTGACCTGTGTTTGTCTTCTGCAGACCAGGGTAGCCTCCCATGAGGCAAACGCTTCCCTCAGAGCCTTGAGTTCATTTCCGGAGCTTTTCTTACAGATCAATTACAGTTTTCTGTTATAGTCAGCAGCGTTTTTTGGTAGTTTTAGGCTTCTTCTCTGTACTACACAGAACAGTTTAATAGAAAGAGGATGAACCGTGAAATGGAGCAAGCCATGCGTTGAGTCTCACTCCATTTTGCCACCAACAGTTATGTGGACTCACCTTTACGTGTCTGCATTTCCTCATCTCTAATGCTGGGATAACAGCATTGCCCTTTCATCGTCCCTGGGAAGACTACTTCTGATAATAAATGTGAAGATGGAGTATATAATAGACATTATATTAATCTTACAGGCTTCCCAGGTGGCTCAGTGGTGAAGAATCCACCTGCTAAGCAGGAGATGCGAGTTTCATCTCTGGGTCAGGAGGATCCTGAAGAAGGAAATGGAAACCCACTCTAGTGTTCTTGCCTGGGAAATCCCATGGACAGAGAACGCTGGTGGCTACAGTCCATGGGGTCCCAAAAGAGTCAGACATGACTTAGCCACTAAACAACGATTGACCTTGTCTCTAACGGTAGACCTTCTATCCATGGTTTCTCAACTCCTGAACTCTGTTTTCCTGTCCCTCCACTCTCTTCACATAGGAATTCCTGGGCCATTTTCTTCAAGGAAAATTTTTTTCTACTTGAAACATTCATTTTCCTTATTCGTATTTACCTTGTTTTCCATAAGGGTATTAGATTAATTGTTTTCTGAATTTATAAAGAGTTTGCATGTGCTGCAATTTTCATAGTATGTGCTAATTTGGCTCCTTTTCAATGGAAATAAACACCAGAGACTTGCCAGAGCTATAAGGACTGTTAGATAAGAGAGGAAATTAATGAATAAATCCAAAGTATCTTTCAAAACAGTTTCCCACAGAGCAGATTTTTCTCAAGCCATCTTTTTTACTCTTTGGGGATAGATAATAGTTAGGAGGTGTTGCCCCAGAGCATTTTCTCTGTTGCCATTTCCAGTAGAAGTAACTTCAAGCCTGAATAAAACTTGCATAATTTAATTCTTAGGAATAATTGAAGAAATTTAGGGCCTTCATAGCAGAAAATAGTAGAAGAGAGGGTGGTTGGAATATTTATGAACTAACCTCCCTCTTAATTGATGAGTTAGGACTAGCAAGTGGGTTCAGTTTCAATTATTTAAACACAAAGAATGGGAACCTGCATTAGGATATTTGGCCAAATGTGGCAGTACTGGCTCATGAGTGGCAGTGTGACACATGCTCTGATATGCTAATAAAATAATGAAAACTGTTTGTTCCATGCATCTAACATTTCAGGTACTGCATTTAATACTCTTTATGGGATTGTTTTCATTTAAACGTTGCTCAACTTAAAAAGAGAGGCATGATAATTACCTTTATTTTATGGATGAAGATACTGGGGCTTTGAGAAATTAAAGCTACTCAAGTCTGTCTAGGTAGAGGGTCAGCATGATTCTCAACTCTGGTTCCACATTAATCTTGGAGAGCAGTTCTGTTCAGTTCAGTCGCTCAGTCATGTCTGACTCTTTGTGACCGCATGAACTGCAGCATGCCAGACCTCCCTGTCCATCACCAACTCCCGGAGTTTACTCAAACTCATATTGATTGAGTTGGTGATGCCATCCAACCATCTCATCCTCTGTCATCCCTTTTTTGTCCCGCCTTCAATCTTTCCCAGAATTAGGGTCTTTTCCAATGACTCAGCTCTTCGCATCAGGTGGCCAAAGTATTGGATGTCCTTGGTTTACAATCCTCAGGCCAGGTGGTCCATGGCTTAGGGGGAGGTCTATTAAATTTATCTTGCCCTGGGGAACAATCTGAGTTTGTACATTAATGATGATATCTATGATAGTAATTTTAGTACATTAAAGATATCATCAACAACAGAAATTTTAATAATCTGATTCTGGTTGATTGGTGTTCAGTTAGCTCAGGATTGAGGTCAGAGGGGACAAGAAAGGGAATAAAGTTTTGTATAAAGAGGTTCATCATAAATTCAGTAAGGGAACTCAGTTTTAGGGTGACTGGGTTTCAGAACTAACTGATTTTCTTGGTTTTATCTTGAACTATAATAACCTGGTCCTTCAGTTTCTGGAAAAGGTTGTGGGAAAGGAAAAAAAAAGATAGTGCTTTTATCACACATTAACTGGATATATTCGTAATAATCCCATGCAAATATTAAGACATTTCTCTCCTCCCTGAAATGACAGAATGATAAGGAAGGAACAGAGAGAGAGAGTGGGAGAGAAAGACTCCTAATTCTGTGCCTATGTTTCCGTGTCCCTGTCCATCCCCTCTCTCACTTATTCCTGGATTAAAGTCCTGCTCTTGTACATCCAGGGCCAGTGGGAAATCATCGAGGAGAAGGGGCCCTGGATGTGAGCATGTTTGCACAGCTAAAGAAAACGGAATTCTCAGAAGAGTGCATCAGGTCCCAGAATGCACTATTCCTAGTGCAGACACAGTGGTATGCTGTGATAAATAGTGAGAAGGATTGCTGGGACTTCAGTACTGAGGTATGCAAATACTTTATCAGTGATTAGAGATTATGATACAGATGAGAGATCAGTCTATTGTTAGTACTTGAATACTGAGCAAGAGAGAAAGAGGAGTTCTGACAGGTAATTCAGTCATAACTGATACAGTCCTCCACTAATCCTGTCTCAGCTGAGCCCTCCTGGAGTTCTACTCATTTTTTAAATCCAAAAATTTTTAAAATGAGCTTAGTTACATTTAATATTCTTCCTTTTTAATGACAACTTTTTTTGAGACAAGTCCTTGATTTCTGTATTATCATTATTATTAAATGCTTTAGAAATGCCATGACAAATAATTTGGGGGCAGAGGGCTGGTTTGTTTGTCTAAGTTGGGATCACATTTATGCACTTTATGTTGTTGTTTATGTCGTTCAAGTGAAAATCATCCAACGTGTGTAGCCCAGTAGAGAAACACTGAGAACTGCTGCTTATAAGAATCTATGGAATGATGTTTTTGATGCACCCATCTGGCCTCCTTGGGTCCTGCCCTGATGGTCACCAGCTCTTGTCATCCTCCTGCCACAGAGAGTTTCTGTTGAGGTATCCCCTGACCCCAACTGGTCTCCTGCCATGAACAATCAGACCAGCCAGAAGCATGGCACAACTTAGCCATGCTGCATTCAGGAGCCTGGGTTCTGTTGCTCTGATAACCTGACCTATGATTTGACATCTGTTCTCTAATCTTTCCCTGGACCCCACAGCCCAGGATGCCCAGACACAATCACAGAAGACTGCTTGTATCTCCTGGTCCTCTCACATGGGCACTTTAAAAGAAGAGAACTCACTGTTTAAATTCTTTTGGCTTCTCTTCTGTCCGTTATTTCCCAACATTAATCTGTATCAAAACCCAGTGCTGTGTGCTCAAATGCTCAGTCATATTCGACTCTTTGGAACCCCATGGACTGCAGCCTACCAGGCCCCTCCACCCATGGGATTTTCCAGGCAAGAGTATTGGAATGGGATGGCATTGCCTTCTCCTAATGTGATGCTACCGAGTAGTAAAGTAATAAATACATGAACAAATGTTGATGCAAATCATTTAAAAAATAAAGTGAATTCCAAACAATGACATGGAGGCATATTCTAATTCTGACATTATGAGAAACTTTTCTAAAACTTTACTTTTGACTGCTTCCAATATATTGGTCTCAAGTGTATCTGTTCTTGCTTAACATGAACACGTTTGCTTTGCTCCCAGCCACTGTAATCATGAGGGCGAGGCTGGCAGCTCCCTAGGCTATATCCACAGTACAGCCCGACCAGGACTTGAAGAAAACCGTCCCACAATTTCTCCCCACAGAGTGAAGGCCACACACTCACAAGCCAACTCTGGGCCTCAGGTACACCTAAGTAGAACCCCATACAGAGGTCGCACATCCAGAAGATGGCTGGATAAAATTTTCCACTTGATTCTCAAAACTGACCATTGTTGTCTTGGGTTTGGTGGTCCAACATGTGAGACTGTAATCAGAACACCGGGCTTCCCACAATGTTCTAAGGAGCTCCTACTCTGTTTCTAAATTCCTGATTTTTATTCTTTTCATTTCTAATCACTGGTACGGTTGACCTCAGAAAACACTAGTTTCCTCAGTATATGAAAGATATTTCCCAGTTCAGAAGAAATGATTTTTTATGTAAGTAAAATATTATTTGATTACATAATGGAACATTTGTGCTTTGACTTGTTCTCTTAAAATTTTCATCCTTTATAAAAAGTATTAAAAGTCTTTCATTAACCAATCCCTTATCTCCATCTTTCTCAAAACAGATTCTTCTATTTACATTTGTAAATATTTGTAAATATTTGTATTTGTAAATTTTTACAAATATTTGTAAATATTTACAAAGATACACAAATTTTCTTCTGACAAGAAGCTTTATGCAAAGGGCATGAACTGGACAGGGAGTACAAGCCTTCTCCTAAAATGTCAGAACTCACAGTTGGATGGGGAGAAAGATGGGACAGATAAATGAGCAGCACATACAGAACAGAATGTGCAAGTACTGTTAGGGGGTCTTAAAAATCAAGAAGAAAAAGTGTCTGATGTCCCTGAAGAAGGCAGCACACATAAGAGGGAGCGCCAGGCAACAGTGAGAGGAAGTAGGGAGACTTCAGAGGAAACCCCACTGACATCTATAACTTGTAGAATTTTGCAGAGGCTTTCAGGCCAGTCTTTCAATCCTCTGCTGCTGCTGCTGCTAAGTTGCTTCAGTCGTGTCTGACTCTGTGCGACCCCATAGATGGCAGCCCAACTGGCTCCTCTGTCCCTGGGATTCTCCAGGCAAGAATACTGGAGTGGGTTGCCATTTCCTTCAATGCTTGAAAGTGAAAAGTGAAAGTGAAGTCGCTCAGTCGTGTCCGACTCTTAGCGACCCCATGGACTGTAGCTTACCAGTCCCCTCCATCCATGGGATTTTCCAGGCAAGAGTACTGGAGTGGGTTGCCATTGCCTTCTCCATCCAATCCTCTAGCCACCACTATTTCTAAGCCAAGAATCCCTGCAAATATCCCTAAGAGATGCTGGTCTGCTTGCATTCCTCCCTGTTGGGCATTCACTTCCTGCTCAGGCAGCCTATGTATTTTTTCCCCCGCCCTGCCTCCCACGGATGTGCAGCCAGCCTCTCTGCAGCAGCAGTCAGTCTCGGCCTTTCACCGGATGACAACGCTTTGAGTATCTGAGGACATATCATGTCTTCCATAAATCTTCTCCTGTTTCAACAGCTCCCCATGTGAGAATACTTTCGTGTCTTCACCATCTCAGCTGTGCTCTGAACTGGATCCAGTTTTTCTGAGTAACTGTTCATAAGTGGAATCTATAATTAAACCCTGTCCCGGAGTTAGACTCTATGATGGGCTCAGCACACATGTTGGTGATGACCTTCCTTTTTCCGGATACCATGCAAACCTAAGACTTAACATCAACTATACTGGAAGACATCCAGAATTGTAGATTTCTACTGAACTTGCAACCAAACAAATCCTAACCCTGGTGGATAGAGAATGGCTCCCAGTCAATATGATGATCCATACTGGACCCTCATTCCACCTTCTGATACATCAGTGATTTCTGCTTTTCATGCTGGCGTAGTCAGGCTGATCTCCTTGCTCTTTGGCCAGGGTTATTAGATCAGCATACCTTTGCTATCCATGCCCCAGTCCACAATAAAAGTATTGACCAGAACAAAAATGAGCACACAGCACACCAATAAACCAGTTTTCTTTAAAGTTTTATTTCCATAAGACAAATTGTCAGGTTGGCAACAAAAAAATTATTTTGAACATGTCCTTTTTATGAATTATGACCCTTATGATAGATGGTGTTCATATAATCTTTCAGAACAGTTTATTTTGATCTACACTTTCATTCAGCTACTGTTTCAATTTTTATTGCAAGAAAATAAAGAAGATAGGGATCTGGAAACTGGGGTATTTTCTAAATGAATATTTATTACGGTTATCTCTGGCTCTCTTTTATTTGGAGCTCTCTTATTATGGTATTTTCTAAAATAACCTTTCATATAAAAGAAACATAAACTCTTAATGGATTTTTGCATTTTATTCCATAATGAGGCAAGAGAATGTTTTAAAATTTCATTGAAAATGTGATTATTTCCTTTCATAAGGAGGGAGAGAATAAAATTGTTTTACCAAACTAAAATTTTCCATAAACTTAGGTATGAGATATTTATTTTTCATTGTAGATGAAGAGCTGGCTTCCTAGACTATTCCAGTGCTCTAAGGAAAGGGACAAGGTGGTTGGCCACACACTCCCCAGAGGGATCTCAGGCTGCCACCTGCTCAAGAACCATTTGAGAGGAAGTGATGGCAATTTGCTGAGAACAGCCCTGCATCCTTCTCTTAAGTACATCAGTCTCCTTACAGCTCTGTAATCATCTCTCTCTGAAGTTGAGAGATGAAGGATAAACATGGGGAAGCAGGAAGAACAGGGGCCAATTCCATGGCTCATGTTACTTTGCCCTGTTCTCTAGGTTGGACCCCTTCCTGTCCATCCCAGGACTTCTTGAGTAGCCCCAAGGCTTACATTCCAGGGAAGAGCTTCTGAAGGGGCTTCTTTCTCTCCTTTTTCATCCACTTCAGGAAAGACTGAAGCCCTCTTGTCATCTTCTCTAGAACTTTCTCTAGACTGTTAGGAAAGAATCTTACCATGTATTCCTTCCTGGTTTGATGGTTTCAGGAAGAGAGAAGCTAGTCACTGTATGTATTCAACTTTCCACGTCACAAAATCCTGCTCTTTTCTGTATCATTACTTTTTCACAATGTTCTCTGTCCTCCAAGTAAGCCTCCTAAAGGGTGTAATTCTTGGGAAAAGGGCAAAAGTGACTGATAGAAATCCCACCATGGAAAACACATTCATCAGGAGATGTTTCTACCTCTGAGAATGGTGCTAACCTACCTGTACTGGAATCCTGACTTTGTATCAACACTCTCTGCGCAAGAAAGCTCACGAATGATGGAACCAGTGCCCAGGACGTGGTCCTCTCACAGATGAAGTGCTAGGTTCTCTACAGTGTGTGCTGAACTGGCCTGCCTAGGATTTTTAGAGAGTTGAGATCTATAAATGAAGAGAGACAGGGAGGAGTCTGCCATCCTGATAAGTTTGTCCTTCTGTACTCTCTGAGACGACTTCATAATTTGCACCCAAAAGTGGTTGCCACTTTTCCTAATCGGTCTCTAGGTTTACACAAAGTATCAGTTTCTAAAAATCTCTGTCATTATTTTTAATAGTTCTCCATAGTGTGGCTGTACCATAGATTATTCAGACACTTTCTCTTTATAGGGACTTAGATTATTAACAAGATTTTTGCAATCACAAAGCTGCACAGAATAAATTTATGCATATGTATTTTCATGCTGCTTGAGGTGTAAACTCTTAGAAGTGAGAAGCCGGACACAATATAAATGCATGCGTAATTTTGCTAGTAATTGCCTTCCTTGAGGGCTGTAACAGTTTGCATTCACATCATCAGTACAGGAGACTGCATGCTTCCCCACAGCCTGACCTATAGCATTTGTTGCCAAGGTTTTTAATATTTGCCACACTGTGTGGTGAGAAATGGTATCTCAGTGTACATTTCTTTTATTATGTGTGAGAAAAAAGTTAAACATTGTTTCATATGTTTAAATCATTTTTATATCTTTTATTTGTGATTTTTCTGTTCAGGTCATTTATCCTTTTTTTCTATCAGAATTTTGAGTTCTTTGTACATTAGAGATATTAAATCTTTACTTACAATATTTGTCCTAGTATTTTCTACAACCTTGCAATTTATCTTTTGGCTTTGCTCTTTTTCTCCTTCTCTCATATATATATATATATGTACACACACACACACCTGCCATGCAGAAGCTTTTAAAAATTTATTAAAACTTTAAAAGAACTTCGGAATTCTTTTTCTTTTGTGTCTTAGGCTGCCTGTTCCTACATCCAGGTTATAGGAGATTTTAGTCATGGACACTGTGTGTTATGGACTGAATATTTGTTCCCTTCCAAATTCATATGTTGAAGCCTGACTTCTTCTATGACCTCTAAAGAAGTAATTAAGGTTAGATGAGGTCATAAGGGTAGCCCTGATCCTGTAGGATTACTATCCTTATAAGAAGAGACACCAGAGAGACTGCTGTCTTTCTGCCATGTGATGACACCAACAGAAGACAGTAGTCTTTAAGCTAGAAATAGAGCTTTCATCAGAAATTGAATTAGCTGGAACCTTGATCTTGGACTTCCTAACCTCCAGACTATGAGAAAATAAGTTTCTGTTGTTAAAGTCACCTGGTCTATGGTATTTTGTTATGGTAGCCTGAGCAAGTGAATACAAACATGGTAAATGTCTCAATTTATTTTAATCTTTCTTAGTTTCACTTAGTAATATTTTGTAGTTTTGAAACTAGAGGTCACACATATCTTTGTTAGACTTATTCTTGACTAGTTGGTGTTTTGTGATGCTATTCTACATAGACTCTTAAAATTTTTTTTCCTATTTATCGCTGGCATATAGCAATACAATCATTATTTGCATACTGACTTTGATTTCAGCAAACTTGATACATTCATGAATTAAGTCTAAAACAAAATTGCCTTGTCTTTTGGATTTTCTTTGTATACTATCATGTAATAATTATAGTTCTATATTTTTCATCTTAATCCTTACATATCTTTCTTTTTTCTCGTCTTACTATTCTGAATAGAGACTCCTATAAAACACTGAATAAAAAAGTCATAAACATCTTCACAAAATTAACTCAAAATGAAACACAAACCTAAATGTAAAATGAAAATCTACAAAAATTGTAGAAGATAAAAAAAAAATTGTAGAAGATGATATAGAAGAAGACCTAGATGACTTTGAGTACAGCATGTCTTAGATATAACCAGAGACATAACACATAAAAGAAATCATTGATAACCCAGACTTCATTAAAATTAAGAACTTCCATTCTGCAAAAGACAATGTCAAAAGAATTAGAAGACAAGTTACAGACTAGGAGAAAATATTTGCAAAAGACACATCTGATCAAGAACTGTTATACAAAGGATTCTTAAAACTCAGTGGTAAGGAAACAAACAACCCACATAAAAAAAGGCTGAAACCTTACCTGACACTTCATCGAAGAAGATACATAGATGGCAAATAAGTATACAAAAAGGTGTTCCATATCATATGTCACTGCTGCTGCTGCTGCTAAATCGCTTCAGTCGTGTCCAACTCTGTGCAACCCCATCGATGGCAGCCCACCAGGCTCGCCCGTCCCTGGGATTCTCCAGGCCAAAACACTGGAGTGGGTTGCCATTGCCTTCTCCAATGCATGAAAGTAAAAAGTGAAAGTGAAGTCACTCAGTCGTGTCCGACTCCTAGCAACCCCATGGACTGCAGCCACCCCATGGACTGCAGCCTACCAGGCTCCTCTGTCCATGGGATTTTCCAGGCAAAAGTACTGGAGTGGGTTGCCATTGTCTTCTCCGTATCATATGTCACTAGGGAACTACAAGTTAAAACAACAATGAGATACTACACACACATGCACACATACGTATATTAGAATAGCCCAAACCCCAAACACTGACAACACCTAATGCTGGTAAGCATCTGGGGCAACAGAAACACTCTAGAAAATAATACAGAAGGTTATTTTTCTGACATCAGGTCAGAGGAACACTCCTAAAGGAGACTCAAAGATGTATAATCCACATTATAAAATATTAAGATTGGATTACAATCAAAATATTAAGATTGGATTACAATCAAATACCTTAAGATTAGATTTCTGTTACATTAAAACCATCATGGACAAAATTAATAGACACAAAATGTACTACACAAAGATATTTGCCAAATCTAAGACTGGCAAGATATTAAAATCTAGAATAGTTAGGGAATTTCTTGTAAAATATTAGGAAAAAGTCAGGACACTGAAAAGAAAAAGTGGACAAAGAACATAATGTATATGTGAATCTCAGATGTGAGAAATCAAATGGCGGTTAAGTGTATGAAATGATAGTCAAATTTATTAGTTAATTGGGTACATGTGAAATGAAACAACTGTGAACTGCTACTTTATTCCCATTACATTGACAAAAGTTAAGAACTGGCGAGAATGAGAGGGTTAACTTCATGGACCACTGGTGAGAATAAAATAGATACAAGCAATATGAAAAGCAATTCAAAAGTACTTTACAAAAGTAAGTCTCTCTTCCCTGCCTCCTACGTGCCAGCTAAATTTGTACATAGATTCATAAGGAAAAGTGCCTGGGGATGTTCATTGCCGCATTGTTTGTGATAAAAAGGTTCTAAGGGCAATGAAATGTCATTCCTAAAAGACTGGATTCTTGTAATGTGATGTGTGGTTACTAGGGAAGGAGGAAATGGGGGAGAGATGAGGACTGAAGATCAAAAGGAACCAAACTGACAGGAAAAGGGAAAACAAGAGGCCTTTGTTCCTTCCCTGTGTGGATAATATGTTAATGTTCCATGAATTGGGAAGTGTGATGAAGTCAATGCTCTGTACCTGAAGGTCCAAAGCAAAACAAATAATCCACTCCAAATTCATACTAGTGTTACACTTTTTCAAGAAAGCTTCTTAAAATAAGATGGTTAGGCCAAAGGGTATATGCATTTTTTATTTTAATATATATTATCAGAGTCCCTTTTTTGTTGTTTCAGAAGTTTTTCTTACATAGTCTCATCCATTTATACTGTAGGTTGAATTTAAAGTGAATCAAGTTCTAGGAGAAACCTACAGGGATTTGTATTATACAATCACATTCTGATTAAGAATTGCAATTTAGAGTTACATTAACTGCATAGCTTAATTTATGGGTAATTGACCTATTTTCAGCCTGAGGAAATATAAGCATAAACTCTAAGAGGAAATCATAAATGAAAACACTGAAGTGCTATCGATGATTTTTTTCTTGGGTAATGGGGCTAAGTATGGTTTTTCCTTCTGTGTACTTTTTGGATTTTCCAAATGTTGTCTAATATGTGTGTTCTTCTTTTATACTGAAAGCATTTATTTAAAAAGCAATTCATCCAGTAATAGAGCCAGGAGGGATGGCTATTTCCTAAACTTCTTTTCTTTCTTTCTTTTTTCTCTTTTAATGAGAAGGGAGATTCAAGAGCTGCATTTTAAATGTCAAAAGTTATTTATCAAAGTTAGTTGCAATGATGAGAGGAGAAAAATAGATACTCTAATTTTAGGTAAGTAAAACCACTTTCCTTATTTATGAAGCAGTGTTCCAAAGCCAAGAAGGTCTCATTGTGAGGCATGGTCCTTGAGGACACTTAAGGTTCTCCTAATGAAGTATGGCACAAAAGTGGAGATTTTTTTTTTTTTTTTTTTTGTCCTAATGTATTTAATGCTCAGAAATTCGAAGAAGGCAGGAGCAGTAGATCCTTACTAGGCAACATCAGCACCTCTTGACTTACACTATATGTCTGCTTTCTCCATCAGTGGGGCTATACTTATTTTCTCCTGAGTCAACTAAAGAAAAACACATTAACTACTATAATTACGTACCTTCTTCCAAACAGAAACTAGGGTTGACTTGCTTGAGATAATATTTGCATGTTAGCAATGACATTGACCCTACCTTGGTCTTCTGCCGAAGATACAGTAGCATCCTTTCTGGACCTATCTTCATTACAAAGGCCCATGTTAGCAGATGATCATAGATGGAGGTCCCATCATCAAGATGTCCTTTACATGCTTCAGTTCAGTCATGTGTTTTCTTGATGTCTTATTATGCTTTACTCTTATGATTTTGGGGCTCTGAGACAAGCGTGGCAGGGAGAGACAGTTCTCTTTAATGTTTGCAAAGAAAATATACAGACATTGTAGGTTTTAGGACTCTGAGTTACTTTAGGTTTAAGTCCCCATGAAAGGGATCACCCCCACATAATAGCCATTGCAACCTCATGTTTACAGCACTGAGTGCAGCTTCTGCTCAAACAGATTCTCTAAAGCTGGAGGAAGTCTGCTGGAAAGGGACTCTGCTGTAGCCCCAAATCTACTAATTTGCCATTCTGCTAATGCAGAGAGTGCAATGAAAATGCAACCTTGTCTGTAAGACTCACTTTAGTTTATCCCTTCAAATTTTTAGGAGGCATCCACTCGCTAAAGATTAATACTCTGCATGAAGAGGATTAAATACTTACACAATTCCAGCAGTCAAGAGGAGATTAGGAAAATCATTCTACCTTTTGATTGTTGGCTCCCAGTTGCCCCTGGTACATTGCTTAAGGTTGTTGATTTACTTTTCAGTTTCTACAGTGTCAAGAAATGTTTTTAAAGTGACACTTCACTTTTAATACTGCAGCAGAGTGTAGTAAGTAAGAACAAGAACTTTGGAGTCAGTTACCTGGGTTTGAATTCCAAACCTATTACTTATTAGCTGTGTGATCTTGAGAAAATTACTTAACCTCTACATGTCTCTGTTGTCTTCTCTATAAAATGGGAAAATTTTTTGCCTCATAGAGTTGAACATTAAATAAGTTCATGTTCATAGAGCTTTAAAAAATATTCCCTACAAATAGGAGGGTTTTCCAGGTGGTGCTAGTGGTAAAGAATCCTTCTGCCAATGCAAGAGATGCAATAGACCTGGGTTCAGTCTCTGGGTTGTGAAGATCCCTAAGGAAGGGAATAGCTACCCACTACAGTATTCTTGTCTGGAAAATTCCACAGACAGAGGAACCTGGTGGGCTACAGTCCATGGGGTTGCAAAGAGTTGGATATGACTGAGGAACTGAACACACACACATACATATATAGTAAGGGGTATATGTGTTCATTAAATAAAATACATTTAAACATGAAATATTAACAATAGCACTTAATTTATAATCCCCAGCTATTACATTTAGCAAAAAAGTGAATGCAAATCGTTCATGACATTTAACAGATGAGGAAAGTGAGGCTTCTAAAAACTAAGGATTTCCTAGATTCAGGAGAGAAATGTAATCCAACAGAGTCTGGATTCCCACCTGTGGTCTCATGGCTTGTCCTCTGTGTCATAAACTCAGCTGGAAGAAAAACGTCAGACGTGCTGGGTGATACTGACTCTGAGGTACACAGGATGGACACCCCAGGACAGGAACCAAGGAATGCACAAGTGGAAAATTTTAGACTTTCAACCCAATTTGCTTGTCATTTTTCAGATATGCTAAACTTTCTTGCTTATATTTACCCTCCCAGCTGAGAGAAAGCACCGTTTTGATGTGAACAAAAATAACATTGATTCAGCTTCTTGGTTCTTTCCATCTGCCAAGTGATGGAGAGGTGTCTTGGGATTTTGTGTGTGTACTTAAATGCTTTTTTAAAAAACATGGCACTTAAACAAGCATTTAGCAATTGCCATGTTACTTTTCAGATCCACCTATACACATGCACACACACACACACACACACACACACACGGACATATTTATTTCATACGTGAATTTTAAAAATATATAAACTTTTAAGTTTTTTCAAATGTCTGCCATTTTCCATGGACTTCTGACAATTTCTGCTCTCCCACTGTGTAGAATTTTGGCAAAGTTATTATTCTCCACACTGAGTTTATTCTGCTTAGCTGAAGCAGTCTCAGTTCAGCTCAGTTCAGTCACTCAGTCGTGTCCGACTCTTTGCAACCCTATGAACCACAGCATGCCAGTCTTCCCTGTCGATCACCAACTCCTGGAGTTTATCTAAACTCAATGTCCATTGAGACAGTGATGCCATCCAACCATCTCATCCTCTGTCATCCCCTTCTCCTCCTGCCCTCAACTTTCCTAGCATCAGGGTCTTTTCAAATGAGTCAGCTCTTCACATCAGGTGGCCAAAATATTGGAGTTTCAGCTTCAACATCAGTCCTTCCAGTGAACACCCAGAACTGATTTCCTGTAAGATGAACTGGTTGGATCTCCTTGCAGTCCAAGGGACTTTCAAGAGACTTCTCCAACACCACAGTTCAAAAGCATCAATTCTTCGGCGCTCAGCCTTCTTTACAGTCCAACTCTCACATCCATACATGACCACAGGAAAAACCATAGCCTTGACTAGACGAACTTTTGTTGGCAAAGTAATGTCTCTGCTTTTGAATATGCTGTCTAGGTTGGTCATAACTTTCCTTCCAAGGAGTAAGTGTCTTTTAATTTCATGGCTAAAATCACCATCTGCAGTGATTTTGGAGACCAAAAAAATTAAGTCAGCCACTGTTTCCCCATCTATTTGCCATGAAGTGATGGGACTGGATGCCATGATCTTAGTTTTCTGGATGTTGAGTTTTAAGCCAACTTTTTCACTCTCCTCTTTCACTTTCATCAAGAGGTTCTTTAGTTCTTCTTCACTTTCTGCCATAAGGGTAGTGTCATCTGCATATCTGAAGTTATTGATATTTCTCCTGGCAGTCTTGATTCCAGCCTGTGCTTCTTCCAGCCCAGTGTTTCTCATGATGTACTCTGCATATAAGTTAAATAAGCAGGGTGACAAAATACAGCCTTGATGTACTCCTTTCTCAATTTGGAACCAGTCTGTTGTTCCATGTCCAGTTCTAACTGTTGCTTCCTGACCTGCATACAGGTTTTTCAAGAGGCAGGTCAGGTGGTCTGGTATTCCCACCTCTTACAGAATTTTCCACAGTTTCTTGTGATCCACACAGTCAAAGGCTTTGGCATAGTCAATAAAGCAGAAATAGATGTTTTTCTGGAACTCTCTTGGTTTTTTGATGATCCAGTGGATGTTGGCAATTTGCTGCCTTTTCTAAAACCAGCTTCAACATCTGGAAGTTCACAGTTCATGTATTGCTGAAGCCTGGCTTGGAGAATTTTGAACATTACTAATGTGTGAGATGAGTGCAATTGTGCGGTAGTTTGAGCATTCTTTGGCATTGCCTTTCTTTGGGATTGGAATGAAAACTGACCTTTTCCAGTCCTGTGGCCACTGCTGAGTTTTCTGACATATTGAGGGCAGCACTTTCACAGCATCATCTTTTAGGATTTGAAATAGCTCAACTGGAATTCCATTATCTCTACTAGCTTTGTTCATAGTGATGCTTCCTAAGGGCCACTTGACTTCACATTCCAGGATGTCTGGCTCTAGGTGAGTGATCACACCATCATGATTATCTGGATCGTGGAGATCTTTTGTGTACAGTTCTTCTGTGTATTCTTGCCACCTCTTCTTAATATCTTCTGCTTCTGTTAGGTCCATATCATTTCTGTCCTTTATTGATCTCATCTTTGCATGAAATGTTCCCTTGGTATCTCTAATTTTCCTGAAGAGATCTCTAGTCTTTCCCATTCTGTTGTTTTCCTCTGTTTCTTTGCACTGATTGCTGAGGAAGGCTTTCTTATCTCCCCTTGTTATTCTTTGGAACTCTGCATTCAAAAGGGTATATCTTTCTTTTTCTCCTTTGCTTTTTGATTCTCTTCTTTTCACAGCTATTTGTAAGGCCTCCTCAGACAGCCATTTTGCTTTTTTGCATTCCTTTTTCTTGGGGATGGTCTTGATTCCTCTCTCCTATACAGTGTCACAAACCTCCGTCCATAGTTCATCAGGTACTCTGTCTACCAGATCTAGTCACTTAAATCTATTTCTCACTTTCACTGTATAATCATAAGGGATTTGATTTAGGTCATTCCAGAATGGTCTAGTGGTTTTCCCTACTTTCTTCAATTTAAGTTTGAATTTAGCAATAAGGTGTTCATGATCGGAGCCACAGTCAGCTCCTGGTCTTGTTTTTGCTGACTGTATAGAGCTTCTCCATTTTGGCTGCAAAGAATATAATCAATCTGATTTCAGTGTTGACCATCTGGTGATGTCCATATGTAGAGTCTTCTCTTGTGTTGTTGGAAGAGGGTGTTTGCTATGACTAATGCGTTCTCTTGCAAAACTCTATTAGCCTTTGCCCTGCTTCATTCTGTACTCCAAGGCTAAATTTGCCTGTTACCCCAGGTGTTTCTTGACTTCTTCCTTTTGCATTCCAGTCCCCTATAATGAAAAGGACACCTATTTTGAATGTTAGTTCTAAAAGGTCTTGTAGGTCTTCATAGAACCATTTAACTTCAGCTTCTTCAGCGTTACTGGTACTAACTTTAACTCTGTATATAGTTTCTTTCAAGAGAAATTGACACTGTGATTCATCAGTGACCAGACCTAACACTCTGTCAGGCAATGTTGTAAAGTCCAATTTCTAGAAATTTCTGGTTGGTGTTAAACAGGATGGCTAATTTTTTCCTGCCTGCAGCCCTGTGAACATGGTAAGTGCAGTGGTTTACAAACTGTGCTGATGGACTCCTGGAGGCAGCAGTGGTGATCAGTGAGTGTACATTTGAGTGGCTGACAGTGGTGACTGATGCATCTCTTTCGATTGTTTTGTGACTTTGCCTTCCCACGTGATTAAAAGTTCTTATTATCACCTTCCCCAGAGGTCTTATGGCCATGCCTCAGGGCAGGATGTGGAGAAGGTCCACCAGGTGGGTCTCCAGGTCCCACTCTTGCTTTGAATTTATCGTCGTTTTGTATTGCTTTCCCCCTCTTATTTCATCTGCAGAAAGAGTCCAGTGGCTAAAAATATTTTGAATGAGTGGTATGTGAGTAAAGAGTGGAGTGGTGAGTCAGAAGACCAGGATCGATCTTCTGTCAAAACATACAGCGACACTGAGAAATTGCTTAACTCTCTGAGCTTGGTTTCTTCATTTTAAAAAGGAAGAAGTTTCACTAGGTGACCTTTAAAAAAATTTCTCCACTCTAACTTTGTGTGATTTGCCAGGGCTAATTACAAAACATTTAGGCCAGCAGCACAACCTTTATTAAAATAAAGATGTAAACAGCAATGTGAGAGAGAAGGTTAGTGTGTGCAGAAGTCAGGAAGACAGAGAAAGCAAAGGAAGCAAATTATAGGAAGCATAATAATTGATACCACAGGCTTATCTTACAGCTGAGGAAACAAGGCAGTGTGCCCACATGATCCCAAAGCAGCCATTTCACCCCGTGAAGTGTTACTAGTTTTTGTCTCAATTTTCCATGTTGACTAGGATTTCAAGCAGATCAAGGGCCTGAGGCTGTAGGTTTGAAATGGAAGCCTGGAACTGAATAAAGGAGGAAGTTTGGTAGGTGCTTCTGTTTAGTCTTCAAGGGAAATCATGATAATTGCTTACCCTGATTTGCTGCAGATATTCCTGTGGGTGAGACTGTTGAATTCCTAGAATTTTTGTCTTTAGATAATTGGGCTGGCCTGGGAGTCTCAAGCGCTTCCTTAATTAAGATCAGAGGAAATAAATACTGAGATCTAATTGTACTAGAGTAGGATTATAAAAAAAAAAAAAGCTGCTGACACCTGAGGTTTCATGTTTGTTTCATTTGAGGAAAAGCATACTTTTTCAGAATTTCCACTTTTCTGTCTCTGTATTTTTTCACTCACTGGGAGGAATGATTACAGACTGCCAGTGGCTCTGGTATGAGCTTTTATTTTTCCAAAAGCCAATTAATATCCAAATCACTGTGGTCCACCACAGTGGAAAGAATGCATACATCAATAGTTAAAGGAAAATGGTTTAAAATTTATCTGGCCAAATACGTCAGCATCCTCCCAGAAAAACTCCACAGAACTCTTCATGAGAGAACTCATCACAGCCAATGACAGATTGCTGTGAGTGTAAATCAGGAAGTCAGGTTAACCGATCTGTGTAAGAGAAGAGACAGCACTTTGGAAATTCCATGATTTAGTCCTTTCCTTTGATAGGAACACTTTGTGGGAGGGGGAAAAAAAGGCATTTCCTATTCGTTGCACAGAACTCATTTACTTCACTTCCAGGCAGTGATTTTTCATTTTTATGACTATAAAGTATTAAGGTTCTTTTGTGGCTTATAGGCTGAGGAGGTGGTCCTCTGAGACCAGGAACCAGACTGGGGTAAACAGATGCCCAGTCGATTAATGGGCCTGTCCCTGTTACTGTCTGAAGTTTCTCAGGTGGGCAATTGCCTCATAATTTTATTTTAGCAGAATGAGAGGTAAGGGACCTTGTTGCAAGCACATGGCTGCCTTCAATCATTTCATCAGAATAGTTTTCAATTTTCAGGGACTTACATGAGAAAAAGGAGGAAGATTGAACCTCTTAAATTCCTTGAAGGCCATGCACATTTTATAGACACCATATTGTGCAAGCAGAAGAGCTGTCAAGTGAGCGGTTTTTAAAAAAATTGCTTTGCCCAATGTTTTATTCAGTCTTTTGTGTTGATCAGTTTTCTCTTTGCTTTTGAAGAGAGGTAAGTGAGAGTAGAGGCATGGAAGGAGCTGTCAGTTACGGGTCAAGAGACCTAGGTTTGAACACCTGTCTGAGCCCATGAGTCCTGATCTCCAGCATGAGAGAAAGTGATTATATATTCCCTTACTTCATCTGTGTGTGCCAAATTGCTTCAGTTGTGTCCAGCTCTTTGCAACCCTGTGGACTGTAGACCTCCAGGCTCCTCTGTCCATGGGATTCTCCAGGCAAGAATACTGAAAAGAGTTGCCATGCCCTCCTTCAGGGGATCTTCCTGACTCAGGGATCAAACCCAAGTCTCTTATGTCTCCTTCATTGGCAGGCAGGTTCTTTACCACTAGCACCACCTGGGAAGTCGAGTCTCACACAAAGGTAGTGGAAACAAATTGTTGAAAGTTTGTAGTTATCACTTGTTTTTCTCAAGGAGAAGCTCAAAGCTGTTTTCTATTAGACTTCACTACACCATTGAGAAAGGGTTATTGAGGGGACGAGGTCAAGACCGAGGTCATTCTGTTGCTCAGTGAGAAAGTGTGGAATCTAGTCCCCTGACAGACAGCGGAGCTCTTTCTGAAGTTCCATCTGCAGAAAGTGAGCTCTAAGGAAGCCACTCAGCTGTTTCCATCTTTTTGCAGATTTTTGGGTACTGGTTAGACCAGGCACGGGCAGTTCCAAAAAGAATTTGAGTGCAGGATTTTTTCCCTAACTGCTGTATCTTTTTTATAGACAGTGTGTTTTGTTGTTGTCGTTGTTATAAAAGTCTGTGCTTTCTTAGAGGATCATTGTATTCTCAAATAGCAAGGGGATTAGGGGTTTCTAGACTATGTGCAATGCGGGAGACCTGGGTTCGATCCCTGGGTTGGGAAGATCCCCTGGAGGAGGGCATGGCAACCCACTCCAGTATTCTTGCCTGGAGAATCCCCTATGGACAGAGGAGCCTGGAGGGCTACAGTCCATGGGGTCGCAAAGAATCGGACACAATTGAGCAACTAAGCACAGCACAGCACAGACTACATGAATAAAAGACCAATCTCAACCATTTTCAAGAACAAAAATGAAGTTTCTTTGCAGTACAATAAATACCAGTCAACATAGAAATGACTGCCTCACACTGACAGTACTAGAACCAGAAAACATTTCCTCTTCAACCACATTAAGAAAGTTGAAGAGCTATACACACCTCAGAGAAAGGCTTCTGAGAACTGTTATGAGTAGAACATTGACCATGGGCTATATAGGCAGACATGATTTCCTTCTGCAGCTAACTTTGTCAGTGTCCTGCCTCCAGACCCTCACCCACTGCAGTGTCACTGGAAGAAAGATCCTGAACTTCCTGGGGGTGTTTGTCTGTAGGAGCGGGTGCTGCACCCACCCATCCCCACTGCCCAGCAGGTCAGGAGTGCTGGTGGGAGTCCCAGGAACACTCTTCACCGAAGAGAAATGGGAACTGGTGTCATCCATGATAGAACCTAGGTGGTGGTGCATGGGTACACAGGGCATAATCTTCACATTTTTCTGAAAGCTTGAAAATTTTCAGAGTAACATATTGGTTGGGATGGTAAAACCAGAGACGGGAAAATATTTACCATACACTGTTCAGTAAAAGTGAAGTTTACAAAGCAGTGTACACTATAATCATATTTTTGTAAACATAAAATGCATATGTATATTCATATATGCCAAGTATATGCACACATATAGAGATAGATAGAGAGATAGGTATGTATACAGCACTTTCAATATCTTTACCTGTATTAAAATACTTCTGGAAGGAAAAACAGCAAAACGATAGCAATTGTTTGCTGTGAGTAATAAGCAAACAAAAAATTTTAAATTAATTTTTATTATATCTCTTGAACTTCTAAATATTACACAATGCTCAGTTCAGTTCAGTCACTCAGTCGTATCCGACTCTTTGTGACCCCATGGACTGCAGCACACCAGGCCTCCCTGTCCATCACCAACTCCTGGAACTTTCTCAAACTCATGTCCATCAAGTCAGTGATGCTATCCAACCATCTCATCCTCTGTTATCCTCTTCTCCTCCTGCTTTCAATCTTTCCTAGCATCAGGGTCTTTTCCAGTGAATGAGTTCTTCACATCAGGTGGCCAAAGTATTGGAGTTTCAGCTTCAGCATCACTCCTTCCAATGAATATTCAGGACTGATTCTCTTTAGGATGGACTGGTTGGATCTCTTTGCAGTCCAAAGGACTCACAAGAGTCTTCTCCACACCTCAGTTTAAAAGCATCAATTCTTCTGTGCTTAGCTTTCATTATGGTCCAACTCTCACATCCATATATGACTACTGGGAAAACCATAGCTTTGACTAGATGGACCTTTGTTGGCAAAGTAATGTCTCTGCTTTTTATTATGCTGTCTAGGTTTGTCACAGCTTTTCTTCCAAAGAGCAAGCGTCTTTTAATTTCGTGGCTGCAGTCACCATCTGCAGTGATTTTGGAGCCCCCAAAATCACTGTTTCCACTGTTTCCCCATCTATTTGCCATGAAGTGATTGGACCAGATGCCATGATCTTAGTTTTCTGAATGTTGAGTTTTAAGCCAACTTTTTCACTCTCTTCTTTCACTTTCATCAAGAGGTTCTTTAGTTCCTCTTCACTTTCTCCCATAAGGGAGGTGTCATTTGTATATCTGAGGGCAACCCCATGGACTGTAGCCCACCAGGCTCCTCTGCCCATGGGGATTCTGCAGGCAAGAATATTGGCGTGGGTTGCCATGCCCTCCTCAAGGGGATCTCCCCAACCCAGGGATGGAAGCCAGGTCTCTCACACTGCAGGCAGGTTCTTTATCAGCTCAGCCATCAGGGAAGGCTGAGAATATTGGAGTGGGTAGCCTGTTCCTTCTCCAGTGAATCTTCCCAACCCAGGAATTGAACTGGGGTCTCCTGCATTGCAGGAGGATTCTTTACCATCTGAGCTACCAGGGAAGCCCGTTACACAGTGTATGCATCTATATAGACAGGTTAAAAAACATATCAGTTACAAATTGTGTTTTAAGGAGTCTTTAATAACTGGGGGAAATAAGAATATACCTTGTCATTGTTTTATGATATGATTACAGTTGAAAAACTACATATGTGATTATGAAGTTTGTAAGAGCTTTCCACTGGGCTTCCCTGGTGGCTCAGATGGTAAAGCGTCTGCCTACAATGTGGGAGATCCGGGTTCAATCCCTGGGTTGGGAAGATCCTCTGGGAGAAGGAAATGGCAACCCACTCCAGTACTCTTGCCTGGAAAATTCCATGGACTGAGGAGCCTGGTAAACTACAGTCCATGGGGTTGCAAAGAGTCGGACACGACTGAGCGACTTCACTTTCCATTGGTGGTAGCTAAGGGGAAACAAATAAGAGTATATTAGAAATTAAATCACAAGAGTAATAATGCTCATCTCTGAGATGTGCTTTTATGGGGAATTTGTTTTCTTAAATTCTTAAAGCATTTTGTATATCCAGACTTTGTACAAGAACATTTGTTATTTTTATGAACACACAAAACACTTTATTTTAAAGGGAGAGGCCCAAGTTCTCAATCCATGTCCAACGCTTTTTTACGTACGCTTGTCTCATAGGACTGTCACGAGTTTCAAATGTATGAGAAAAGACTTTTATAAAGGTAAAAATGAGGAAATGATAACATATATTAAGGTAGTTTTCTTACAGCTTTTCAAATTTAAGAGGTGATTTTAAGCATTAAGAATGTGAGATTCTTCATATGAATAAAATCTTCAGGCTCTACTGATCCACGTTTCATGAGACTCATTTTTCATTGAATAGTCAGAGCATAACAAGCTTCATATGTCATTCTCTCAGTTGAAGAGTGGTAAGCCTCCATAGCTGGGGAGAATTTTATTAATCCTGTGCCTGCCAGGGCTCTCTTTATTCTGCGCTCAGAGCCCAGACCAACACTGCTCACTGGGATTATGTACACTGTGTGGATGGGCTTGACATTGATGAAAATGAAAGTGTTAGTCATTTAGTTGTGTCTGACTCTCTGCAACCCCATGGACTGTAGCCCACTGGGCTCCTCTGTCCATGGACTTCTCCAGGCAAGAATATGGAGAGGGTTGCCATTCCCTTCTCCAGGAGATCTTCTCAACTCAGGGACTGAACCCAAGCGTCCCGCATTGCAGGCAGATTCTACACACAGAGGCAACTGTGAGGCACTCTCCCTCCATCCGTTAGAGTGTGGGATTTCTTGACTGCTGTCAGTTCTTTCCCTTCCTGTTACCCTCTTACCAGTTCTGCGCCAAGCAGAGAAGTTTATTCCTCCACTCACTTGATTCTTGGCTGGCCTAAATGTTTTCACCAATAAAATACAGTAGAAGTGACATTGTGCCAACTATGGGGCTAGTTTTTAGGAGGACTAGCAGTTTTTGCTTCCTCCCTGCTAAGCCCTGAGCTGCATAGAAGAAGCCCAGGCTAGTCTTCCGGAAGAGAGGTCATATGCTGGAGCTCTGTAGTTCCCCGTGTGTGACTTTCTTCCACTAGAACATTTGGTCTCTCTTCCTCTGCCACGTGTAAGGCATCTACCTCTCTAAGGGAGCCATGAGGTCATCCACTCTATTAGCAATCAGGATGGCAGGTTTAATGTCTGTTTTGAAAGTGGCATTGAGAGCAATATATGGTTAAGGATGCCCCTTGGGTACCAGCTCTAAGTTTCATTCTGCAACTAGCTTTATCAGTGATAAGGCTCTTGTGTTCTCCATCTGTCTATGTTGTCTGATTTTTCAACCTTGAGGTGGGGATTGGAAAGAGGTCTGATATATTATCAACCACTCAAAACCTCAACATTTGAAAAGTTTCCTTTATCTATGTAATTAGAAAAATTGCTAGGATGTGGACCCTAACAAAGATCTCTTGTCACTGATCTTGTCTCCATTGCAAGGAGTCATTTCAATTATGTAGAAGGTCCCCAGGTCATCAGAGTATTTTGATACAATTAATCCCTGCCACACAAGCAAAACTCACTCCAAAGTTTTAGCTAGTGGGCAAAAACACACACACATTTTATTTTTAACATTAATGTGAAAACTGCTGTGCTTCTATTAATGAAAAGAAATGTTCAAGCGTTAAACTGTTAATATCAGTAATGTGTTGGTAATTACATACTGCAGATAATCACAATCTCTATTATTATGCAATTAAATTAAAAAAAACTCCTAAAGTACCCGGGATTTTGACAATGGTGGTAACATTAGTGTTTGCATTTTGCCAGTTTATTGTTCTGTTTTTGTTGTGCAAACAAGAGGTTTTTGAAATGTAACTAGGACACACTTTTGAAACAAATTAAAATATTATTAAAGAGGCCTCGTGGCTCAGAAGGGCTTCCCTTGTTGGCTCAGATGATAAAGAGTCTGCCTTCAATGCAGAAGACCTGGGTTAGATCCCTGAGTCAGGGAGATCCCCTGGAGGAGAGCATGCCAACCCACTCCAATATTTTTCCCTGGAAAATCCCATGTACAGAGGAGCCCGATAGGCTACAGTCCAAAGGGTTGCAAAGAGTTGGACATGACTAAGTGACTAAGCACACAGGCTCCAAAAATTGAGAAGAACATGAGCGAAAATTTATGCCATATGCCTCTGAGCTGACTAAAACCAGCTTCAATGCTGTAGAAGTGAAAGAAATTTTCTTTTGTATAGCAAAAGAGGGTGGTTTATAAATGTATGGGTATACAGTGTGAAAACTCATAAAGGCAGCAAATGAATGGATGTCTGTCTTTGATTAAAGCTTCTGTTATTCTTTGATCTTTCATTCTGAACATCGATTACTCATATCAGTCCTCCATATTCATCAACTCTCTTATTGTTTAAATCTGTTTATTTTTTGAATATTCTGGGAAGCTATCACATTTGCCTCTTCATCATTACCTATAACCTCTGCATTTTTTTTTTTTTTGCTTGTTTCACGAAGATCACAATTTCTTAAATACTTTCGACAAACAATAATGATGTCAAAAGAATTTTGAGTAATAATGTGTTACCCCAAATGGTCGTTGTTTTGTGTACATAATCCCACTGAAGGTATTAGGAATTGGAATTTTATGAAGGTCAGGCAAACTGCACAAGATCGTGAAGTCATTAAATAATGAAACTGGGATACAGAACCTTGTTTCGCTGATTTCAAAGCCCACGTTTTCAACCATTAGTTTATATGGTCACACAGTTTCTAAAATTTTACTGAGTCCTGCCTAGCTCATTTTCAGTTGTGTTTCTCACCTGAACCACCCTTATGTAGGGCCATTTTTCATTCCCTTCAATGAACAGAAATTCTAATAGGCTTAATCGTTTCTCTTTCATTTTCTGCCAATATATTGTTTCCATTAACTATTTACGTTAAATCTACCAAACAAAAATTACTTCTATTTGCACTTCTTTTTTTTTCTGTTTCTGTTTATTATAAAATATGTTCTTCATCCTGCCAACAGTTAATTTTTCTATCTACCCTGCATCCCATACCCCCCACAGCTCTCTCATCAGGGACTTGCTACATTGATTATTCTCTCCTCTCTGCATGCTCCCTCCCAATGGCATTTCAAGAATTCTCTCATGTTTAAAACAAATTTAACACACACACTCACATGCAATTCCTTTGACTCATGTTTTCCCCTGACTACATCCTTACTTCTCCTGGTTGGTCACCACAGCCAACCCTCCTGAAAAAGTTTTCTAAATTTTCTGTCTCTATATTCTTATGCATTATTCATTTCTCAGGCTACAATAATGTGAGTTAGTGACCCCCACTTGGCCCGACTGCCCCACGGTGTGATTATTTGTTGAATCAGATGGGCACCTTTTTGTGCTTGGCTTAGTTGCCCTTCATCATTTTCTGTCTCTGTGTATAACCCACTCCTGAGAAGTCTCTTCCTGGGCTCCCTTCCTTGGGCAAAACATCTTTGTGTTTTCTTCTTGCTTCTCAAGATGCTTTCCCTGAGTCTCCTTAGCAGGCTTCCTGAATCTCTCCCTATCTCTTAAATATTCACACCACTCATTCTTTAGTTTGTCCCCCTTCTCCCTCCTAGATGTGTTTTGAATACATCTGCTACTTGCTGTCAGTACTGCCAGGAACCTAGATTCCAGCCACAGGGTTCAACCTAGTTTCCCTGCTTTGGGTCTTGCTCTATTGGTCATTCAATAATATGAATATAATCTTGCTGCCTCCCTACTTAATATACTTCAATTGTTTCTTTGTAAACTTGGGTGAAATTCAAAACTACTTCCCATGCCTTGAACTTTTAAACTGGGGCCAAATTAATTATTGGTTAATTTAAACAAGGCCAAATTAACCCATTAATGTGCAATTTTTGTAGAATTCCAGCTGTGTGGCAGGATCTCGTGTTAGCGTATGAAAGAATACCACTTGTCACAAATTTAACATGCAACCCATGTTCCTATTGTTTGAGTTTGAGTAGCCTGGGTTACCTTCACAAATAGGCACCAAATAAAAAAAAAAAAATTTCTTTACCCTAGGGTTTGAGATGAATCATTCTGTATGATGGGCTGCTGCTGCTGCTACGTCGCTTCAGTCGTGTCCGACTCTGTGCGACCCCATAGACAGCAGCCCACCAGGCTACCAGTCCCTGGGATTCTCCAGGCAAGAACACTGGAGTGGGTTGCCATTTCCTTCTCCAATGCATGAAAGTGAAAAGTGAAAGTGAAGTCACTCAGTCGTGTCTGACTCTTAGTGACCCCATGGCCTGCAGCCCACCAGGCTCCTCCATCCCTGGGATTTTCCAGGCAAAAGTACTGGAGTGGGGTGCCATTGCCTTCTCCGTAAGATGGGCAGCTCTCCCCTATTTAGGATTCAAGGACCTCCTAGGGCCTCTGCATTATATGTCTCAGCTGACAGAAAGGTATAGAGAGCATGGGGAAGGAGTCAGAAACTGAAGCACATAATCTCCTCTTTCCTTCTCTTCACAGCTCCTATTTACACAGTCAGACTGAGAAGAAATGGGTTAGCTCCATAATTGATATAAAAGGAAAAAATTTAACAGAATAACTGAGAACTTGCTATGTGTCAGAAAGGCATGTGGATAAAGATTGTGGTTCGATCCTGCTGCTGCTCTTTTGGGTATACAGGTAGAATGCTGTGGAAACATGAGGGAGTGGTGGCTGCAGGGATTGTGAGGGACGAGATGTGTGAGCTTATTCTTTGTCATTTTCCTTCTCTCAGGGGAGAGACTCTCTGGCCTGTCTTGTCATTCCATATTCAACATCATATAATATTTGGGTTCATCCTGCTGTCCCCACTTTTTATCAGGCAGTTGGAAGAATAAAACCTTTTCAAAGAGAAACATGTCATTCTCTAAAAGAGTCCACTAAGAATAATTGATTGAGTTTTTAGGAGCCAGTATCCTCTGCTCTCGGAGGAATTTCACTGAAACTCTGACTCCAGCCAGAGTGAATTCTCAAACCAGGAAATGAGTCCAAATTCTACTGGGGATTTTCTCTTTTGCAGCAATTGCTTCTGAATAGTGAAAAGCTCTCAACATTTTCCTTGAGCATATTTATCAACAAGGAAATGGCCCTGAAAATGTTTCTCTTGCAATCTTGCATTCTAAGACAATGGGATACTAGCATTTAATAATTACCACTGGAAAACAAGAAAATGCAAACCTACCTCTTATCACACGATTGGAAATGATGTCTGAAATTGTGTCTATCTGGGGCCAACTGTTTTAGCAGACATCTACCCAGGAGCAAATCCTTGTGTGCTACTGGACATGTAATTAACCTGGTTTGCACATGTATAGAGTGTTGCTAGTATTAATAACAACTATCTCACAAGCTTGTCATGAGGATTGAACAAAATACCCTCTAGGAAAACATTCTACCCAGAATAGATGCCTGATAAATGTTCATTCCTCACATCCTTGCTCTCTTTTTCCCTCCCCCCTTCTTTCTTTCTCCTCTCCCTTCCCTTTTCACCATCCCCTCCCCTTTCCTCCCTTCTTTCTGTGGTAGAGCTGATATTTACAGGAAAGGACCATGGAGATCTAGACAGAGAGGAGATTGACTCTGGACACTATGAGGGAAGGAGAGAAAAGTCAGAACAGGCAAAGCGCAGGTAGCAAGTGAGAGGGATGGGCTTGGACAGCTGATAAGAGAAAAGGTTTTGCAGTTAGGAAGTGCATTGGCACTGACAGTATCTGAGGCTTGAAGAGGTCAAAGAGGTATAGATCACATGCCTCCTATAGTCAGCCCCTATGGCTGAACTCTGGAGAAGGAAATGGCAACCCAGTCCAGTGTTCTTGCCTGGAGAATCCCCATGGACAAAGGAGCTTGGTGGGCTAGAGTCAACAGGGTTGCAGAATGTCGGACATGCCTGAACGACTAATACATGACTGAATCCAGGCACTCTCCTGGCTGAGTTGACCTCATGTATTTTTGTGCCTAATGAGGAATAGCAGGACTGAGTAACCCCAAAGCCCACTCCCATCTCCTGCTCCCACCTTCTTCCATATCCCTTCTTTGTAAACATTTCTTATTTGGGAAGTTCTTTATCCTCCACCTCAAATTTGCCTGCCACTCTTCTGCTTATCTTTTGATACTCTGCTTAAAATCCCTTAGTCAGTGCGATTGATTCTTGCAAGTGTTCCCCAAAGCATCTTGACTGCACTTCACATGTGCATTTATTAATTCAGTTCAGGACAGAAAGCACTGGTGGGGTCGCCCATGTTCTGTGCAGGAGGCCAGGGCCTGAGTGAGAGAACATGACTGAGACAGAGTCTCACTCCCAAGGCCTTCCCAGTAGGCACAGTGGTTCCCCAAACCCAGTTCTCACCAGACAATTAATTTCAGAATGCACGGGGACCAGGTGTTCAAAATTATATTTCTAGGCCCTACTCCCAGGTACCCAGGTAAAGATAAGGCTTGAGAATCTGTAACTTAAGAAACTCTCTCAGGTAATTCTGATGTGTAGTCAGGTTTGGTAACTTCTGAAAAGATAAAGGAAAAGTAAGCAATTTAGAATATTCTCTCTGACAAGGTTTGGATTGATGGTGTACTATATTGCCAGCTATGCTGCTGCTACTGCTAAGTCGTTTCAGTGGTGTCCGACTCTGTGTGACCCCATAGACGGCAGCCCATCAGGTCCCGCCGTCCCTGGGATTCTCCAGGCAAGAACGCTGGAATGGGTTGCCATTTCCTCCTCCAATGCATGAAAGTGGAAAGTGAAAAGAGAAAGTGAAGTCACTCAGTCGTGTCCGACTCTTAGCGACCCCATGGACTGCAGCCTACCAGGCTCCTCTGTCTATGGGATTTTCCAGGTAAGAGTACTGGAGTGGGGTGCCATTGCCTTCTCCATTGCCAACTATAGCTGGGCCCAAAAACTTCAGAGAGCAATTAGGTGAGCTTATATTTTTACTGTGGGACTTCCCAGGTGGTGCTAGTGACCAAGGATTCACTCGCCGATGCAGGAAATGTAGGTTTGATTCCTGGGTCAGGAAGATCCCCTGGAGGAGGAAATGGCAACCCACTCCAGTGTTCTTTGCCTGGGAAATCCCATGGACAGAGGAGCCTGTGGGGCTACAATTTATGGGATTTCAAAGAGTCACACACAACTGAACACCCACACACACACACATATCTTACTGCATTGTCTTAAAGGTTACATTCTGTTTAAGGTTCTAAAATTTGGTCTGATTGAGGCTCAGCCTGCAGAGAAGGTAAGTAAGCAAGCTCCCTGTCACTGGACACAAGTGCCAGTAGCCTGCGTTAGAGGACAGAAGACCTCAGGCTTCTCTGGTCTTCTGTTCTGGTGCCTGGACTCTAGCTGGCTTAGCAATGTCATAAGGAGGTTGGTACCAAGGACTGGTCTGTGGACAAGAGCCTTCCTCCATGTTGTCTGTGGAGTTCTTTCTGACTACACATACCTCCTTTCTCTTGCTCTTTAACTCTTTTTCGCTCCTCCCAACTTGGAGTTCTGGCTTCACAGTCCAGGCCACACCTTCTAATGCTTCATCCCTTCTTTACCTGGTGTATTGCTGTCATTCCCTCACTCCCCTCTTGGCTTTGTGTGCAGCACCATTCTTGGCGAGAACTGGGCACTATTAGAGGAGATGGCTTTCTGTCTATCTGACCACTTTCACCATGTTCCACAGAAGGCAGTTCTGTCCCTGAGTCACAGGAGACCACCCTGAGGATCTGAGAAGGTGTGTCTGATGTCGCTTTCATGGCTCTATCGAAGTATTCCTTATGGATTCCCAGAGGAGCACAGAGTTCTGGCAAAACAGGCAGCAGGAACAAGAAGATTTCACAGAGAATGGTCCATAGCCGCATTGAAAATCATTATTAGTTCCTTTGGGGAGGTTGATGTCACTTGGGAGAACTGGAGTTGAAAACTCTGCCCCAAGATTCTGGAGCCAAAATCTTTCTTCCTGAAAGATTCTTCCTGGTCTGGATAGGTCTAAAGATGGACACCATCCTGAAAACGATGGAAGGATGTATAAAACAAAATAAAATAAAGCAATGTAAAAACAAAATCCATTTTATTGAGAGATTTCACAGAAATTGTTTAAAATAAATTATAGCAAAAAGGGAATACAAGAGTCCTGGGGCTTGGAGAGTGGGGGTGGATGAAATGGGCAAATGTGGTCAAAAACTACAAACTTCTAGTTATAAAATAAATATCATGGGGATGTAATGTACAGCATTGTAACTATAGTTAATAAAATCGTATAGTGTATTTGAAATTGCTAAGAGAATAAGTCTTTAAAGTTCTTATCACAAGGAAAAAATATAACTATGTGTGAAGTTGGATACTAACTAGACTTACTATGGTGATTGTTTTTCTCTATACGCAAATATCAAATAATTATATTGTATACCTGAAACTAATAATGTTAGATGCTAATTTTGTTTTGATAACAGAAAGAAAAAAATGAAGAAGGAAAATTTTCAAAATTTCTCAAATATATCAGCTATGCATATGTTTGTATTAACATCATTTAATTTTTAATGTAAAACAGCAACAAAAACAATAAAAAAAACCCCGCTATGAACACTCTTATAAAAAAGACTTTCTGTGCACAAATGTTTTTATCTCTTTTAAGCAAACTCCTGTGAGTGAATAGTCCAGTCATAGAGAAGACGTTGAGTTAACTTTGCTAGAAATTTCCAAACACTTTTATAAAATTATTTCAATTTTACACTTCTACCAGCTATGTATATTTCCACTACTTATTGTAGTACTGGATATATAGTCATATGTATTGTAGTTTTAATTTTCATTTCCATGATGTTAAAAAATTTTTAGCATCTTTTCCTATGCTTAACATTGGCCATTTATATGTCTTCTTTTGTGAAATATATGTTTAAATGTTTGTCCATTTAAAGGATATTTTTAATTAGTTTTTTAGATGTAGAAGATTTTCAAACTAAGTATTTTCTGGTTACAAATCCTTCCCATATATACACACTTGAAATATTTTCTACCCATGTTTCATTGCCTATTCAGTTCTTAATAGTGGTTTTTAACTTTATTGCAGTGTAATTATCATACAATAAACTACACGTTTCAAGTGTGCATTTTGATAAATTTTGGTATATATATATATATGCACCCATAAAGCCATCACTACAGTATAGTTAATATACCTATCACTGCAAAAGCTTCTTTGTCCTCCATTGAAATCCACCCATTCTGGTTATACCAAGGCAACCCTATTCCTCACGAACCAATGACTGAGTTTCTGTCATTGTAGATCCCTACGTTGTAGTTCCTAGAATTTTATAAAAGTAGAATCATATAGTCTGAAAAAAATGTTTGTATGGATATATACTTTTATTTCTCTTAGGAAGGCAACTTTTTTATGTCTTTGTCCTCTCTCCCTCCCTTTCTTTCTTCCTTCCTAACTTCTCTCTCCCTCTCTCTTTACCATATGGTTCTACAATTGTTCCAGTACTGTTTGTTTAAGAAGCAAATCACACTTTCAATTTTGGCAAAAATGTTTGACACTCTTCCCTTGATTGATTTGTCTGTCATGGCACTATACCAGGCTGTATTCATTACTTGAGCATAATAAAAACTCTTCTTGACATCAGATAATGTGTGTTCTCCAACTTTGTACTTTTACAAATTGTAGAGATGGGGGACTTCCCTGGAGGTCCAGTGATTAAGATTTCATGTTTCCAATACAGGGACTGAAGACTAGATCCTTGGTCCCTGAACCAAGCTCCTACATGCTGCAGGGTATAGCCAAAAAAAAACAAAAAACAAAAAAAACACCCATCATGGAAAATATATCAGTTTAGTTTAGTTTAGTTCAGTCGCTCAGTTGTGTCTGACTCCTTGCGACACCATGGATTGTAGCACGTCAGGCCTCCCTGTCCATCATTAACTTCCAGAGCTTACTCAAACTCATATCCATCAAGTTGGTGATGCTATCCAACCATTTCATCCTCTGTCATCCCTTTCTCATCCTGCCTTCAATCTTTATAAGCATCAGGGTCTTTTCCAGTGAGTCAGTATTCACATCAGGTGGTCAAAGTATTGGAGCTTCAGCTTCAGCATCAGTCCTTCCAATAAATATTCAGGACTGATTTTCTTTAGGATGGACTGGTTAGATCTCCTTGCAGTCCAAGGGACTTTCAAGAGTCTTCTCCAACACCACAGTTCAAAAGCATCAATTCTTTGGCACTCAGCTTTCTTTATAGTCCAACTTCCAATCCATACATGACTACTGGAAAAACCATAGCCTTGACTAGATGGACCTTTGTTGACAATGTCTCTGCTTTTGAATATGCTATCTAGGTTGGTCATAACTTTCCTTCCAAGGAATAAGCATCTTTTAATTTCATGGCTGCCATCACCATCTGCAGTGATTTTGGAGACCCCAAAAATAAAGTCAGCCACTGTTTCCACTGTTTCCCCATGTATTTGCCATGGAGTGATGGGACTGGATGCCGTGATCTTTGTTTTCTGAATGTTGAGATTTAAGCCAACTTTTTCACTCTCTTCTTTCACTTTCATCAATAGGCTCTTTAGTTCTTCTTCATTTTCTGCCATAAGGGTGGGTGTCATCTGCATATCTGAGGTTATTGATATTTCTCCTGGCAAACTTGATTCCAGCTTGTGCTTCCTCCAGCCCAGCATTTCTCATGATGTACTCTGCATATAAGTTAAATAAGCAGGGTGACAATATACAGCCTTCAGTTCAGTTCAGTCGCTCAGTCATGTCAGACTCTTTGCAACCCCAGGAATTGCAGCACGCCAGGCCTCCCTGTCCATCACTAACTCCCGGAGTTCACCCAGAGCCACGTCCATCGAGTCAGTGATGCCATCCAGCCATCTCATCCTCTGTCGTCCCCTTCTCCTCCTGCCCCCAATCCCTCCCAGCATCAGAGTCTTTTCCAATGAGTCAACTCTTCGCATGAGGTGGCCAAAGTACTGGAGTTTCAGCTTTAGCATCATTCCTTCCAAAGAAATCCCAGGGCTGATCTCCTTTAGAATGGACTGGTTGGATCTCCTTGCAGTCCAAGGGACTCTCTAGAGTCTTCTCCAACACCACAGTTCAAAAGCATAAATTCTTCAGCACTCAGCCTTCTTCACAGTCCAACTCTCACATGCATACATGACCACTGGAAAAACCATAGGCTTGACTAGATGGACCTTTGTTGGCAAACTAATGCCTCTGCTTTTCAATATGCTATCTAGGTTTGTCATAACTTTCCTTCAAGGAGAAAGTGTCTTTTAATTTCATGGCTGCAGTCACCATCTGCAGTGATTTTGGAGCTCCCCAAAATAAAGTCTGACACTGTTTCCACTGTTTCCCCATCTATTTCTCATGAAGTGATGGGACCAGATGCCATGATCTTTGTTTTCTGAATGTTGAGCTTTAAGCCAACTTTTTTGAAGTACTACTTTCCCAATTTGTAACCAGTCCATTATTCCACATCAGGTTCTAACTGTTGCTTCTTGACCTGAATACAGATTTCTCAGCAGGTGGTAATGTGGTCTGGTATTCCCATCTCTTGAAGAATTTTCCACAGTTTATTGTGATACACACAGTCAGAGAAAGACTTTAGCAAACAGTGAAGCAGAAATAGATTTTTTTTCTGGAATTATGGTTGGGTTTATTTTTTAAAGTATGTAAAGATGTTCTATGTGCTTCACATTTCCAAGTGAACTTCATATTCAACTTGTAATTTTCTATAACATTCATATTGAAATTTTGAATGGGATTGCAATAAATATATAGATCAATTTGAAGAGATGATATCTTTAAAATATTGGGTGTTTTTATCCATGAACATGACATATCTCCCCACATGTTAAGATCTTTAATTTTTCTAATCAGTTTTTGTACTTTTTTGTGAACATATCTTTCACAATTTTTGTCATGTGTATCCATAAGGATTTCTTGTGTTGGTGGTATTGTTAAACGGTATTACTTTAATTCAGCATTCTGATGGTTCATTGCTGGTATAGAAAAATACAGTTGGTTTTTTATATAACTGATATTCTAAAACCTTGCTAAAATTACTTATTAATTCTAGAAACTTTTATTATAGATTCAACATATTATATATATAACATATAATAATATATTTAATATTTACTATATATATATTTTATATATTCAATCTTTGTATATCATCATGTCTTCTACAAATAAGGTAGTTTTGTTTCCTCCTTTTCAGCCTGGATTCCTTTTGCTTTATTTTCTTGCCCTTCTGAATAGCTAGAAACTCCAATGCAGTGTTGAATACTGACAGTTAAATCCTTTCTTTGCTCATAATTTCCAGAGGAAAATATTTATTTTCTTTACTATTAAGTGTGATACTCATTATGCTTTTCAATGTTCTTAATATGGTTCAAGAAGATCCCTTCTATTTCTAGTTTGCTAAGAGTTTTAATCAGAAGTGAATGTTGAATTCTGTCTAATACTTTTTCTGCATCTATCAGGACCATCATATATTTTTCTCCTTTTCAATTATTTTAACATAATACCTTTTATTAATAAATTTTCAAATGTGTAATTAATCTTGCATTAATAGGATTAGATTATAGATTAGATTATAATGTGTTATAGATTATAATGTGTTATATTTATATATTCTTGGACTCAATTTGCTGATTTTTAAACGTCTTTTTTCATGATAAATGTCATCTTTTTATTTTTTAAATTAATTTTTTTTAATTGAAGGATAATTGCTGTACAGAATTGTGTTGGTTTCTGCCAAACATCATCATGAATCAGCCATAAGTGTACATATTTCTCCTCCCTCTTGAATCTCTATAAGTTTATTTTAATGTGTTTGGTTTTAGTATTAAAGTAAAGCTAGTCTTATAGGTGGAGATGTCTTCTTCAATTTTTTGGAAGAATTGGTGTAGAGTTGTTATTTCTTTATTAAATGTTTGTAGAAATTTGTCAGTAGACTTTCGTATGTAGAGATTTTATTGTGGAAAAGTTTCATATACAATGTTATTTAAGAGTGTTAAGAAAGACTGACTTGCATTCCTTCCAATCTTATGGCTAAAATGGTCTGTCTTTAGACATACAGAACCATATTTGCTAAAATTTTTTCATAGATTCTCTTTATTATAATTGAAAACATTGTATTGTTTGTTGAAGTCTTTTATTCAACAAATTTTGTATTTTGTTGAATTAAAGTTTGGGAAAAGAAGAGTAAATTTAGGTATTTATTGCCCCAGCTCCCTCAGTGTATAACTATTAAACTGGCCATGTCCTTCAACTGAGTTCACAGTTCTTCTCAAGCTGAGACTCTCTGTATAAGTATTCCTTTTCATGCAAGTAACTACTTCTTCCCCCTAAGTCTTTAGGCTCAGGGTTAGTAGGAGCATTTCACTAGTCTTATACCCAGGGGACTGCATCATCCTTCATCATTTCTCTACATATTTCTGATGCTTTTGTGATTCATGCTTCTTAAAAACTCTGTTGGAATTACCCTATTTTTGACATACTGTCTGTTTTCTTGCAACTTAACTGTTACATTTCAGATGGTCTCTAATATCATCCTATATCTAACTTATAAAAGGGTCTTTTATCAAGTTTGGCTCTTTATCATTGCAGAAACCATTTCAATAAAAGTTGCAATACTCTTGACAAAATATATAGAGAAATTTTTCTGCAAGCCAAAGCCTACGCAACCTGTAAACACAGCAACAGCCATACATTTTCTCCATTGGCTTAACTTTTTAAAATAACTAGAGCTCTTTTTTTCTGTGTTGTTCCAACTGAAGTTTGTTTTCCAGGCAAAGAGAACACTCACATAATAGGCAAAGGTAAAATTGATTGCATTTGTGCTCATCATTATCAAGGAGAATGCCCTGTAAGTAGTAGTGGGGTTAAAAAGAGTGGTGGGATCCACCTATTCTTTCTCTGATATTCATATGCAAAAGGAGACTTTGGTTGCTTTGACAGTGCTATTTGTAGTGCATTTCAGTTCATGATTCTGCCTTCTGAATGCACATTCTTCTTAAAAATCTTTGTTAAGAAAGGTTGGTCATTTATACAAATATGCTAAAAATCAAGTGGAAATTCTTGGAATCTTTCATTTTAGGATTCTCACTGTGTTGAGTTTATTGATGATAAATAATAATTTTATTGATGATTATTTTGAATTTTAGTCATATGTTAGAGCATAGTTTTTTTGTTTTTTGTAGGTATATAGTTGAATAGTGACAAAATTTGGCCAAAAGATAAGAAACACATAGGAAAGAATAATAGCAAAGCAGTGTTCTCTACCTTTGAGGCACCTGGATTCTGGGATTTATTACATTCACAGACATAAGAGGTATGGAAACTATAAACCAGAGGACAAGAGAAGGCAAAAGAAGACATGTTCTTGTAACGGTTTATGTTACATATGAAGTGGTATTTGAGATAGATTGTGTTAGATTGAAATGCTTCTTGTAACTTCTAAAAAAAAGAAAATAAAAAGAAATAGTCACAAAATGTAGAGGGGATCACATGGAATGCTAAGAAATAGTTAATTTTTTAAAAGCAGAAGATAAGGAAAAAAGGGAAAAAAGTATGAGGTAAATAGAAAAAATAGGACAATGGTAGACTTCAACCCAATCTTATTAATAATTACATTAGCTATAGAGTCAATAATCAATTAAAATGTAAAAGTTGCCAGATTGGATAAAAAACAGAGATCCATAAATGCAATCTACAATAGACAGAAGTTAAAAAAAGATACAGAGAGGTTAAAAGGCAATAGTGGAACAAGATAATGTGCATTCAAATGCTTGTCTAAAGTAAATTGGAGATATTATATATTAATATCAGACAGAACAGACTTCAAGAAAAAGAGTGTGTTACTGGAGATAAAGAAGAATGCTTCATAAGAATGAAAAGGCCAATTCATCAAGAAGACATAACAACTCTGATATGTACTTAATTACAGTGCTTCAAATACATAACTAAAAGAGAAGTTGACAAATCCACAATTATATTTAGAGGGAGAAATCTAGACAATAGAAGGGTTAAACTAGTATTTCCATTCTGGTGTCAGAAACATTTCCCTTCCAAAATGGAAGACATGCATATCCCCATATATCTCTGTGGCTCATTGAGTTATCAGTTACCAGGATGGTCATATGCCATCTGATCAAGTAAATCTGGACTTGGCATGCACACTTTTAGATATAAGTAACCAAATCTACTATATGCACATTCTGTTTTTTCTCCCCCATGGAAGAATCAAATACCTACCTAGAGACCTGGTCATAGCAAATACCTTCTTCCAACAACACAAGACAAGACTCTACATACACATGGACATCGCCTGATGGCCAACACCAAAATCAGATTGATTATAGTCTTTGCAGCCAAAATGGAGGAGCTGTATACAGTCAGCAAAAACAAGACCGGGAGCTGACTGTGGCTCAGATCATGAACTCCTTATTGCCAAATTCAGACTTAAATTGAAGAAAGTGGAGAAAACCACTGACCATTCAGGTATGACCTAAATCAAATCCCTTATGATTATACAGTGAAAGTGAGAAATAGCTTTAAGGGACTAGATCTGCTAGACAGAGTACCTGATGAACTATGGACGGAGGTTCATGACATTGTACAGGAGACAGGGATCAAGATCATCCCTATGGAAAAGAAATGCAAAAAAGCAAAATGACTGTCTGAGAAATAGACAGTGAAAAGAAGAGAAGTGAAAAGCAAAGGAGAAAAGGAAAGATATAAGCATCTGAATGCAGAGTTCTGAAGAATAGCAAGGAGAGATAAGAAAGCCTTCCTCAGCGATCAATGCAAAGAAATAGAGGAAAACAACAGAATGGGAAAGACTAGAGATCTCTTCAAGAAAATTAGAGATAGCAAGGGAACACTTCATGCAAAGATGGGCTCGATAAAGGACCGAAATGGTATGGAAGTAACAGAAGCAGAAAATATTAAGAAGAGGTGGCAAGAATACACAGAAGAACTGTACAAAAAAGATCTTCATGACCCAGATAACCACGAGGTGATTATCACGAGGTGTGATCACTCACCTAGAGCCAGACATCCTGGAATGTGAAGTCAGTGGGCCTTAGGAAAGCATCACTACAGACAAAGCTAGTGGAGGTGATGGAATTCAGTTGAGCTATTTCAAATCCTAAAAGATGATGCTGTGAAAGTGCTGCCCTCAATATGTCAGCAAATTTGGAAAATGCAACAGTGGCCACAGGACTGGAAAAGGTCAGTTTTAATTCCAATCCCAAAGAAAGGCAATGCCAAAGAATGCTCAAACTACTGCACAATTGCACTCATCTCACACGCTAGTAAAGTAATGCTCAAAATTCTCCAAGCCAGGCTTCAGCAATATGTGAACTGTGAAATTCCAGATGTTCAAGCTGGTTTTAGGAAAGGCAGATGAACCAGAGATCAAATTGCCAACATTCGCTGGATCATGGAAAAAGCAAAAGAGTTCCAGAAAAATATCTATTTCTGCTTTATTGACTATGCCAAAGCCTTTGACTGTGTGGATCACAATCAATTCTGGAAAATTCTGAAGGAGATGGGAATACCAGACCACCTGACCTGCCTCTTGATAAACCTGTATGCATGTCAGGAAGCAACAGTTAGAACTGGACACAGAACAACAGACTGGTTCCAAATAGGAAAAGGAGTATGTCAAGGCTGTATATTGTCACCCTGCTTATTTAACTTTTATGTAGAGTACATTATGACAAACGCTGGGCTGGATGAAGCACAAGCTGGAATCAAGATTGCTGGGAGAAATATCAATAACCTCAGATATGCAGATGACACCCATCTTTATATCAGAAAGTGAAGAGAACTAAAGAGCCCCTTGATGAAAGTGAAAGAAGAGAGTGAAAAAGTTGGCTTAAAGCTCAACATTTAGAAAAGTAAGATCATGGCATCTGGTCTCATCACTTCATGGCAAATAGATGGGTGGCTGACTTTATTTTTTTTTTTGGCTCCAAAATCACCACAGATGGTGATGGCAGCCATGAAATTAAAAGACATTTACTCCTTGGAAGGAAAGTTATGACCAACCTAGACAGCATATTAAAAAGCAGAGATATTACTTTGTCAGCAAAAGTCCATCTAGTCAAAGCTATGATTTTTCCAGTAGTCATGTATGGCTGTGAGAGTTGGACTATAAAGAAAGCTGAGCACTGAAGAATTGCTGCTTTTGAACTGTGGTTTTGGAGAAGACTCTTGAGAGTCCCTTGGACTGCAAGGAGATCCAACCGGTCCATCCTAAAGGAGATCAGTCCTGGGTGTTCATTGGAAGGACTGATGTTGAAGCTGAAACTCCAATATTTTGGCCACCTGATGTGAAGAGCTGACTCATTTGAAAAGACCCTGATGCTGGGAAAGATTGAGGGCAGTAGGAGAAGGGGATGACATAGGATGAGATGGATGGCATCACCAACTCAATGGACACGAGTGTGGGTAAACTCCGGGAGTTGGTGATGGACAGGAGGCCTGGTGTGCTGAGTGTCATGGGGTCACAAAGAGTTGGACATGACTGAGCGACTGAACTGAACTGAGAGACCTGACACCTTCATCCTTCCCTCAGAACCTCTTCTTTGGAGAATGGGAATATACTCAGAAGTGTTGCTAGGACAATGGGGAGATATACTTTAAAGGGTCTATGGATTTTCCATAGAGGAAGTGAAAAAATATGGCAGGTTTATATATAAGGAAGAAACGTCTGCTTTAAACCATACCACATGTGACAACCAAAAAAAAAGAAAAAAAGCATAAGTTTGTCCAGTGAGCTAGAAATAAACTTGAATGGAAATATTTTGAAGAAATGCTAAAATCAGTTCTGCTTCCTGTAAAACTTCATCATTATGAGCTTAGGGAATGGGCAGATGGACTTCTGCTCACCTGGGGATACAAGCAGCCCTAAGGCAATGTTGTGATTGAAGACACAGGTGGCATGAGTCCACCGCTAAAAGGCATCTCTGGAGAATTCCCAGTGATTCATTCAAATCTCCATCAGTCCTGGAATAATGAACAGTCTGAGCTGGAAAGCTGAGCTTTCAAATAATATTCTGGCCAGATTCCTACCCTCTATTTTATTGTTAGGGAGTGAAGTTTTGAGAAGGGAGCAGAAATGGAAAGAATTATTAAATGAATATACATTTGGTAATACAATGGATGCTTTTCTAAATGTCTCAAAAGGTGGCTTTTTCCCATTTTTGTTATAATAATGATAATTTCTGGGAAAATGTAAATAAATAAAATGGACTTAAAAATATAAAAATAATCCTAAACAGACTAATTATACCACAGAAGAAATTTTTAAAGCTATCATTGAGCTACATCTAAATGAAAAACATTAGGTTCAAATAATTTCACAAGGGAATTCGAACAAAACATCAAGGAAGTGATTATTTAAAGCCATAGAAAATGTTTTAATACAGAACGTGAAAATTCTTAAGCACACATGAATACTGCTTCAGGAATCCTACAAAGGTATCAGTTACAAGTTTATTGTAATTATACATATCATTGTAACATCAATGAGTAAATTATTAGCAAAGAAAATGCAGTAGCAATTTAATGGAATCAATAGAGCAAGACTAACTACAGTTTCAAAAATGCAAGAATGTGTTAATATTAAGTACCTTTTAATAGTAAAATGGGAAAAATCATAATATTATCCCCATTAATTCTGGTTATAGTTCATAAAATTTAGCATCTCTTAAATAATAACAATAACATATAATATAAATTACCCATCATTTCCTCAGCATGGACCCATAACATTCTGAAATGTATCCTTTTTAACTAATCATGTTTTACCATTTCTAATGCTAACATTGTATCTCTGTATCCTCACTTACTTAGTTCACTGCTATATAATCTCTTTGCTGGTCTTCTGTATATTTCTTGCTCCTGGAATTCATTATTATTTATCAGAGTAATTTTGTAAATATAAATAAGAAAATTTTACTTTTCAATTTAAAATTATATAATGACTTTCCTTTATACTCAACCTAAAACCCATGCCCTTAGCAGGGCCTGCAAACCCTAAATGATCTTGTTCTTTTCTAATTCCCAGACCAGATCTTGAACCACATCACTCCTTGTGCTCCCAGCCATCATGACTGTTTTAATTTTCCTGGAACAGTTCAGGTTCATTTCTGCTTTGGGTTTTTATATTTTCAGGGAGTTCTCCCTGAAAGGCTTCTCTCTGCAATATTTTTTCTCACTCAAGTTTCTACTCGAATATTGCTTTCTCTTAAAATTGCCTGACTACCCTCTCAAAAAGTTTACTTGTCTTGCCTCTCTTTTTTTATCCAATTACACTGTTTTATTTTATTCATAGAACTCTAATCTCTTGAAAATTATTCAGATTATTTGTTATTGTCTTTTCCCTCCAAGTTTAAAGGCCAGTTGGGCTTCCCAGGTGGTGCTAGTGGTAAAGAACCAATTTGCCAGTGCAGGAGACTGAGGAGGGTTTGATCCCTGGGTCAGGAAGATCCCTGGGGGAGGGCATGGCAACCCATTCCAGTATTCTTGCCTGGAGAATACCATGGACAGAGGAGCCTAGAAGATCAGAGTCCATAGGGTCACAAAGAGTCAGGCACTACTGAGTGGCTGAACAGCAGTGAAGCATGCATAGGACCCCTTCAGAAAGTGACTGCCTTTGCAGAAGATGCAGCTTGGCTGGGGCAATTCATGGAGAAATGTGAATATCAAAGTTGTCAAACCACAGTCTTGGTTTCAAAACAACAGCATTTAAAATCAATTTATTTTTTAAAAATATTAAAACTAAATGCAAATTCTGGAACAAGATAATTCATAAGTATTTTTAAAGTTTTAACTCAATGCAAAAAGGTTTCCATAGCAACCAGGGTTTAATAAAGAGAAAAGCAATTACTTTTGGTAGGTAACAACATTTTATACTTGCACATTATTTTCCCCTTCTCCTACAAACTACACTTTTATTATTTATGCACATATTTCATAACATATTTTTTCCTTCCAGTTTTTCTCTATTTTATCATTTATTTCTTTTCTTTCCATAAACTGATGAATAGATTGACATCTCAGAAAAGTAGGACTAAAGTGCTGGGGCTCTCACTCTGAACTATTAACTCTTCCATCAGGTCTGATATGTGATGACATTTTTTGTTGGAAGGCATTGGCATAAATGCATTGGACTTTTAATGAGCTAGCTACAGGAAAGGGATGCAGATATGTAAATATGTGTGTGGTAGGTACAAAAAAATCATTGCCTCTTTCTTTCTCTTTCAAATTTTCCTACTACTAACCATATAATTCTTCTGGTATGTATTAAGTAATGACAAAAGTCACAATAACTACTGAACTGGCCTGTCAGGATAGAATTATCACTTTTATCATTACAGCAATTTTACAAAGGAGAGAAGAAACAGATCATTTAATATATATCAAAGTTATATATCTGATGTTAACAAACTGATAAAGTAAAACTGATCACATGGACCACAGCCTTGTCTAACTCAATGAAACTATGAGCTAAGCTGTGTAAGGCCACCCAAGAGAGACAGGTCATGGTGGTGAGTTCTGACAAAACATGGTCCACTGGAGAAGGGAATGGCAAACCACTTCAGTATTCTTGCTTTGAGAACCCCACAAACAGCATGAAAAGGCAAAAAGACAGGACACTGAAAAATGAACTCCCCAGGTCGGTAGGTGCTCAATATGTTACTGGAGACCAGAGGAGAAATAAACTCCAGAAAGAATGAAGAGATGGAGCCAAAGCAAAAACAACACCCAGTTGTGGATGTGACTAGTGACGGAAGTTAAGTCTGATGCTGTAAAGAGCAATATTGCATAGGAACCTGGAATGTTAGGTCCGTGAATCAAGGCAAATTAGAAGTGGTCAAATAGGACATAACAAGAGTGAACATCGACATTTTAGGAATCAGCGAACTGAAATGGACTGGAATGGGTGAATTTAACTCTGATGACCATTATATCCACTACTGTGGGCAGGAATCCCTTAGAGGAAATGGAGTAGTCAACACAAGAGTCTGAAATAGAGTACGTGGATGCAATCTCAAAAATGACAGAATGATCTCTGTTCATTTCCAAGGCAATCCATTCAATATCACAGTAATCCAAGCCTATACCCCAACCAGTAATACTGAAGAAGCTGAAGTTGAATGGTTCTATGAAGACCTACAAGACCTTCTAGAACTAACACCTCAAAAAGATGTCCTTTCCATAATAGGGGACTGGAATGCAAAAGCAGAAAGTCAAAGGATACCTGGAGTAACAGGCAAATTTGGCCTTGGAGTACAGAATGAAGTAGGGCAAAGGCTAATAGAATTTTGCCAACAGAATGCACTGGTCATAGCAAACACCCTCTTCCAACAACACAAGAGAAGACTACACATGAACATCACCAGATGGTCAATACTGAAATCAGATTGATTATAATCTTTGCAGCCAAAGATGGAGAAGCTCTATACAGTCAGCAAAGACAAGACTGGGAGCTGACTGGCTCAGATCATGAACTCCTTATTGCCAAATTCAGACTTAAATTGAAGAAAGTAGGGAAAACCACTAGACCATTCAGTTATGACCTAAATCAAATCCCTTACGATTATACAGTGGAAGTGAGAAATTGATTCAAGGGATTAGATCTGCTAGTTCATCAGAGTGCCTGATGATCTATGGATGGAGGTTCATGACACTGTATAGGAGGCAATGATCAAGACCATCCCCAAGAAAAAGAAGTGCAAAAAAGCAAAATGGTTGTCTGAGCAGGCCTTAAAAATAACAGAAAAGAAGAGAAGCTAAAGACAAAGAAGAAAAGGAGAGTTCCAAAAAATAGCAAGGAGAGATAAGAAAGCCTTCCTCAGTGATGAATGCAAAGAAATAGAGGAAAATGACATAGTGGGAAAGACCAGAGATATCGTCAAGAAAATTAGTGATACCAAGGGAACATTTCATGCAAAGATAGGCTCGATAAAGGACAGAAATGGTATGGACCTAACAGAAGCAGAATATATTAAGAAGAAGTGGCAAGAATACACAAGAGAACTATACAAAAAAGATCTTGATGACTCAGATGGCCACGATGGTGTGATCACTCACCTAGAGCCAGACATCCTGGAATGTGAAGTCAAGTGGGCCTTAGGAAGCATCACTATGAACAAAGCTAGTAGAGGTGATGGAATTCCAGTTGAGCTGTTTCAAATCCTGAAAGATGATGCTGTGAAAGTGCTGCCCTCAATATGTCAGCAAATTTGGAAAACTCAGCAGTGGCCACAGGACTGGAAAAGGTCAGTTTTCATTCCAATCCCAAAGATAGGCAAGGCCAAAGAATGTTCAAACTACCACACAATTGCACTCATCTCACATGCTAGCAAAAGTAGTGCTCAAAATCTTCAAAGCCAGGCTTCAACAGTATTTGAACCATGAACTTCCAGATGTTCAAGTTGGATTTAGAAAAGGCAGAGGAACCAGAGATCAAATTGCCAACATCCACTGGATTATCAAACAAGCAAGAGAATTCCAGAAAAACATCTATTTCTGCTTTATTGATTATGCCAAAGCCTTTGACTGTGTGGATCACAATAAACTGCGGAAAATTCTGAAAGAGATGGGAATACCAGACCACCTGACCTGCCTCTTGAAAAACCTGTATGCAGGTCAGGAAGCAACAGTTAGAACTGGACATGGAACAACAGACTGGTTCCAAATAGGAAAAGGAGTACGTCAAGGCTGTATATTGTCACCATACTTATTTAACTTCTATGCAGAGTACATCATGAGAAACGCTGGGCTGGAAGAAGCACAAACTGGAATCAAGATTGCTGGGAGAAATATCGATAACCTCAGATATGCAGATGACAACACACTTATAGCAAAAATCAAATAAGAACTAAAGAGCCTGTTGATGAAAGTGAAAGAGGAGAGTGAAAAAGTTGGCTTAAAACTTAACATTCAAAAACCTAAGATCATGGCAACCGTCCCATCATTTCATGGCAAATAGCTGGGGAAACAATGGAAACAGTGATAGACTTTATTTTGGGGGACTCCAAAATCACTGCAGATTGTGACTATAGCCATGAAATTAAAAGACACTTGCTCCTTGGAAGAAAAGCTATGGCCAACCTAGATAGCATATTAAAAATCAAGACATTATTTTGCCCACAAATGTCCATCTAATCAAAGCTATGGTTTTTCCAGTAGTCATGTATGGATGTGAGAGTTGGATTATAAAGAAAGCTAAGCATCGAAGAATTGATGCTTTTGAACTATGGTGTTGGAGAAGACTCTTGAGAATCCCTTGGACTGCAAGGAAATCCAACCAGTCCATCCTAAAGGATTTTAGTCCTGAATATTCATTGGAAGGACTGATGCTGAAGCTGAAGCTCCAATACTTTGGCCACCTGATGTGAAGAATTGACTCTTTGGAAAAGACTCTGATGTTAGGAAAGACTGAAGACAGTATGAGAAGGGGACGACAGAGGATGAGATGGTTGGATGGCATCACCAACTCGATGGACATGAGTTTGAGCAAGCTCCGTGAGTTGGTGATGGACAGGGAAGCCTGGTGTGTTGCAATCCATGGGGTAGCAATGATTTGGACAGGACTGAGCAGCTGAACTGAAAGTAAAACAACTCATGTTGACCTCATAGCAATGGAGTTTGTACTCTGAGTTGAGAGGCCGTAGCAAGGTAGCTGCCAGTGATATCAATGCAAAGGCTGTTGGAAAGATCTGTTCTGGAAAACACTTCTGATCACTTGCTGATGCTTGATAGGTTTAAAAATAGACTTAGCTTTTTGGAGCAGTTTTACAACCACAGTAAAATTGAGTGGAAAATGCAGAGAGTTCCCATATACCTTTTATCCTCACATGTTCAGCCTCTCCCACTCTCAACATCCCCCCACCCAGAGTGGTACATTAGCCCTGATGAACGCACACTGACACATTACAGTCACTAAAAGTCTGTTATTGACTTTTCGATTCACTCTTACATTCACTGTTACAGCATAGAGTGTTGCACATTCTGTGGACTTGGGCAAATGTATAATGGCACAGGTATCCACCATTACAGTATCATACAGGATACTTTCATTGCCCTACAAATCCTCTGTGTTTTGCCTATTTGTCTTTCTCTTCCTCCTAACCCCTGACAACCACTACTGTGGTTTCTTTTTAGTGCTGAATAACATTCCATTGTCCAGGTGTACCACAGCTTAAATCATCTATCACCCTTCTGAAGGACATCTTGGTTGCTTCCAGGTTGGGCAATTAGGACAAAAGCTTCTATAAACCCAAATATGAAGAACTCTGTGTGGACACAAATTTTCAAATCAGGAAATACCACCTGCTCAATTTCATCTTCCTGTACTCAGGACTGCAGAAGGCAATGGCACCCCACTCCAGTACTCCTGCCTGGAAAATCCCATGGACGGAGGAGCCTGGTAGGCTGCAGTCCATGGGGTTGCTGAGGGTCGGACACGACTGAGCGACTTCACTTTCACTTTTCACTTTCATGTATTGGAGAAGGAAATGGCAACCCACTCCAGTGTTCTTGCCTGGAGAATCCCAGGGACAGGGGAGCCTGGTGGGCTGCCGTCTATGGGGTCACACTGAGTCGGACACAACTGAAGTGACTTAGCAGTAGCAGCAGTACTCAGGACTATGTAGTGACTCCAAACAGGTGGCTCAGATGGTAAAGAATCTGCCCATAATGCAGCATACCTGGGTTTGACCCCTGCATCAGGAAGATCCCCTGGAGTAGAATATGGCAATCCCCTCCAGTATTCTGGCCTGGTGAGAATTCCATGGACAAAGGAGCCTGGTGAGCCACAGACCATGGGGTTGCAAAGTGTTGGACACAACTGAGCAAATAATACTAACTACTGCATGTATCATGTGTGTTGGAAATCCCGGATCATTTTTCCTAGTGTCTTGCCAGTTTGCTTGTTAGTCTATTCTTACCTTTATTTTTTTCTTCTGAGTTCTGAGGCAATGTTTTGTGATCGATTTTTATCAGCTTCTCACTTTCCTTTGTTACCAACTTGCTAGTGACTGCCTCCATAGTGTTTTTTTAAATGTAGGAATTGGGTTTATTATCTGAAACACTTTTGTGTACATGTGTGTTCAGTCATGTCTGACTGTACAACCCCCTGGACTGTAGCCTGCCAGGCTCCTCTGTCAATGGGAGTTTCCAGGCAAGAATACTGGAGTGGGTTGCCATTTCTTCTCGACCCAGGGACCAAATCTGTAACTTGTATCTCCTGCACTGGAAAGTGGATTCTTTACCACTGTGCCCCCTGGGAAGCCCATTCTGGAACAATGTTTTCCTGATATTGAATATTTCTTTTCTAACAATTTTTCCTTACAAAACCATCTGGAATCGCATTGAAAATATTAATTACAAAACTCTTTTTATCTCAGTTCCTTACCTCTCTTCCTCTTCTTTTAAACAGCTTAATCTTTTCAGTTGGTGGATTTTGTTTATTCTTACATATAAGAGCAGAAAAAGAGAAATGTCATTTTCCTCAGAAAAGCACGCGCCTGTAACTTTGGAGGGAGAATCGTCGACTCAGTCTTGGCACACTTCTTGAATCAAGGTCAAGTTCCTTGTCTGTTGTATCCCACTCCTACCTCCCCTCTTGCCATATTCCTATTAGCTTAGAATTCTGCCAGGTATTTACACCCACTTGTTTCCCAGGTACATTTTCTCTTTGTACCAGATAATATGTAAGGACTTGCCAATCCCTTAACCCCATTTCCTCCCCGGAATTTCCAAAATTCTGAATTCTGAGTGATACACTTGCCAGGATCCAGGGATGGCTATTTTATTTTCTCGGTCACTTGGATGCTCATGAGTTAGAGAGAAGTCCACAATAAAGGTGATCAAATTACTATCCTAAATGAAAATCCCAGTGATTCTTGTCTTAAAGTGGCCCTATAATAAATTAGATGTCTCAAAACTAAGCTTTCTGTAACCAAATAGCCTCATGCAGGGACCATCTTTCTGGGATTCTATGGAAGGATTACCTGCAACAAACTGAATAATTTATCTGAGGTGGGGCTTGAAGTTCTGATGTTGATCTTGCTGTTCATGGACCACACTAAGTAGAAAGAATGTAGTCATTAACAAAACAACCTGAAGTTAGCAGAACAGAACAATGTGAAAATAACTGTCTGATTTTCTCAGATTTCCGGGGCTTGGGGCAGAAATATAGCCCCTTTGGTTTCCTCTCAGGTGAAATAAATGTCAACTAGCTGACTTCTGCTTCATTCAGAGAAAAGCTATGGTTAACAGGAAAGAATGCCTTGGTTGCTGTCCATGACCGCACAAGTTATCAGCTGTATAATCTTGAGAAAACCAGCCCAGCTCCAGCTTGCCTCTTTGATTAGAGCTGGACTCTAATCTCCTAGGTGTACACCTGTGGTTCTCAACTCTGCCTACGCATCAAGATAGCCAGGCAAGCTTTGAAAATATTCCAATGCCCACCAACAGAAAATCTGACCTAACTGATCTAAAACAGTGATTCTCACACTTGGCTTGACCAGGAGAGTTTTAAAAAATTCTAATGTCCAGGAAAAACCCAAACTATACATGCCAGAATTTCTAAATGTAAGAGTCTGGCATTATGGCATCTTAAAATTTTTTCCAGATGATTCCAATGCACAGGTAAGGTAGACAGTCACTGCTTGAGGGTGAAGGCTGGATATTCAAGCTTATTGTTCTCTAGTTCCCAGGAAAGTTTTAATGCTCAACAAAGATTGAGTGCCACTGATCCAGACTCGCACATAGTATTATAAGGATCAGGACAAATTTGTAGAGATCAAAGTTAACATCCCAATAATGAGCCACAGTGAGATCCCATGCTTCCTGTCGTGAGGTACTGAGAAGGACATGATATCATTTCTGAGATATTCCTGCCAAAAAAGGCATAAGGTGAATTTAACTATCAGGGAATGCAGTAAACAGAACCTGAGAAATATTTTTTAAAATGTGCAATGTACTGTACTCTCTGAAAATGTCAATATTATTCCTGAAAGACAAAGAAAGATGAAGGAATAGTTCCAGGTTAAAAGCGACTAAAGAGATATGGCAGCTAAATGCAACATATGATCTTTGGGGAAAAAAAAGTTATAGAAGATATGATTAGGAAAACTGGCAATATTTGAATCTGGACAGTGGATTTGAAAATAGTATTGTGTCTATACTAAATTTCTTGATCTTGAAAATGGTATTGTAATTATACAAAAGAATGTTCTACTGTTAGAAATATATTTAATATACTACACAGGTTAGGAGTAAAGGGGCATGGTGTTTGCCACTTACTTTTCAATGGTTCGTGGAACATTTTATATATGAAAAAAGTGAAAATGTTATTTGCTCAATCATGTTTGACTCTGCGACCCATGGACTGAGATTGTCAGGCTTTTCTGTTCATGATATCCTCCAGGCAAGAATACTGAAGTGGGTTGCCATTTTCCTACTCTAGGGGTTTTTCCCGACCAGGAATGGAACCCTCGTCTCCTGTATTGGCAGGTGGATTCTTTACCGCTGAGCCACCTGGGAAGCCATATAGGAGATAGGGAATATTGTAGCCTACGTGGCAAATTGTGAAAAAGTGGTAAACTGGGGTGACAGATATATGAGAATTCTTTATGTATTCTTGCTTCTTGAAACTAAATCTGGGACAAAGTCTGTATGAGAGTACATTGCATTATTTTTGTAATTTTCTTAAATTTGGAATTATTTCAAAAATAAAAATTAAAAGAATACAAAGTAAAGCAAAATTTAAAAAAACCTTGGCCTTGGCCTAGATGAATGGTAATTCACTGTGCAAGTGTGAAGCCCAGCCCTAGGGAAGTGAGTGATCCATGACTATGCACAGATGCTGCTGAAGCCCCTTTTGGGCTTATCCATCTGGCTTGCCAGCGTGGAGGACTCTGGACATCCTAACCCACACCCTCTAGACCTGGGAGTATAGCTGCCTAGGCCAAAGTGACGAGGATGTGCACAGAAGGAAACTAAGGCTGAGAGCCACTTCCTGGAGGAAGAAGGATTGCTCTTGCACCTTCCAATTCTGCCATGTTCAGAAGACCACCTCTCACAAAGCCTCCGTCTTTCTTCCTGGTTCAAGCATGAGGGGTGCCTGGATAGATGCTGTATGAAGAACAGTGTGAATGTCATCGTTGAGATATGTGACATTAAAGCAAAGCTAAGAACAAGCATAAGAATTGGAGGGCTGGGTCGTATGGCAGTTCTATTTCCAGTTTTTAAGGAATCGCCAACTGTTCTCCATAGTGGCTGTACTAGTTTGCATGACCCTGAGGGATGGGATGAGGAGGGAGGTAGGAGAGAGGGTCAGGATGGGGAACACATGTACACCCATGGCTGATTCATGTGAATGTATGGCAAAAACCACCACAATATTGTAAAGTAATTAGCCTCCAATTAAAATAAATTTTAAAAAAGAAAAAAGAAAAAGAATTGGAGGGCTTTGCATGATTTCTTCCACCTTTGATGCCTCATGGAATACACCACTAAACAGTGTTATATTAACAAAGCAAGTTGCAGTCAAGCTCCTTCCTATTGTCCTTTTAGCATCCTACCTTTGGGAGAATTTGTTGTTGCTTCTCAGTTTGAAGCTTCCTCTCCTCCTTTGTCTTGGTGATTTTGGTCTCAGTGTGGATAGTCACAGCAGGCTTGCCAACACTTTTGCAGCTGGCTGGTAATTGGAGACTCTGGCCTTGAAACTTCCTAACACCATCCGTGTTCTGGTCTTGAAACTTCATCCTTTGAATCTTATCTTCCAACTTTTCCCCAGGATCCTCATTTTTGACTCCTTGTTTTATCTTTTGCTTTCAGCTCTACATTTAAATTCTGTGAAACTGACAGCTGCTAGAATTTTCCTAGCCATTTTCAGAGGAGGAGAAAGAAGTACAGAGTGATGAGGTAATTTATTTTTATTTATTTTTTAAAGATTTTTTTTGATGTGAACCATTTTTAAAGTCTTTATTGAATTTTTTACAACATTGCTTTCTTTTTATGTTGTGCTTTTTGGCCTCAAGGCATGTGGGATCTTAGCTCCCTAACTGGGGATTGAACCCTCACTTGCTGCACTGGAAAACAGTCTTAACCACTGGACCACCAAGGAAGTCCCTTAGGTAATTTATTTAAGTCACACAACTAGTAAATGAAGGAATCAGAACCGGATCCACTCTTGGCTGACTCCAGGTCTTGAATTTTGTCTTATTTACATTATTCCTCTCAAAGCAGAAATTCTCTCTTCCACTTGTATTCAGAGGGTTAGTATTCATGAAGTGTATCTAATGGCTTCTCTTCTAAGCTGTGAGTTAGGGAGCTAGAGCCGGGCTTGATAGAGTTCTATCAAGAACTTTTTGCTAGAGTTACTAAGCCTGGTTGAAAAGGTGCCAGTGGTCAGGTGAGGGTTGCGTATGTTTTTCTTCTCTTTACTGCAGCTGACTGTCCCTTTCGAGTGTACAAGAATAGAAGGAAGTGATGTGATTCCAATGAACGTATCCTATCGATACTATCAAAGCATTAAGAGATAATTTATAAGCAAAAACCCCCAAAAGATACATTAATAAATTTAAGCAAGGTCTGCTTTTCCAGTAGAGTCTACTCCTCTCAAGTCTGGACACTGTGTTTAGTTGAAAGTAATTCACCTGCAGAGAAATATAGAAACAGCTGAATGCAGCCTGCTGCTTTCAACCTAACCCTCGCCTCAGTTGTCAGAAAGCTCTTTTCTAGCTTATTTTATTTCAGTGTATGACTTTTGTTTCCAATTGTGAATGCTGAGTAAACCCCTTTCAAAATCTGTGCTACCTGAGTTCATCCTTGTTTTCAAAAGGCTGAACCTCCTCTTCCACGCGTGATCACCTCACTGCCTTACTGCAGTAAATACCCAGGGCCCCAGGGAGTCTGAAACCCTCACCCTCCTACTCCTCCTCTGGGTGCTTTCTGATCCTTTTTCATCTGAAGATGCCCATTGTCTCAAGGGGTAGTCACTCCTTATGATCTAATCTCTTGGAGATAAAGATGAAAGCCCAAGGACAGTACTGACTTGCTTGAGGTCAGACAGCTATGGGTGACTGTGCTGGAACTTAAGCACAGGTCTTGACTTCCTGATCAAGCCTTTTGCACAGCATTGTGCCATTGACCCAGATGGTTTTAAAAGAGAGGTAGCCTGGAGTTCAGCAGATGTGGAGTAAAGTCATAGCTGCCCAACTTGCTGGTAGTGGGACAGTGAAGAAGTGGATTAAACACTTTCTTTCCTCAAAATGGGAATTATAATCTAAAATGGAAATTATACATACAATGTACAAGGTTGTAAGGATGAAAGGAGATAATATGTAAAAGTACGGTAAATGCAAAGTTGTACAGTAAATATAAATATCCACCTCCACCCTTTTTCAAAAATGCCTTGGAGTGGTCTACCTGCCTTCCTTCTGGGGTTGACTGAAGCTGAGAAGACACACAGGAAGTCAGGGTCTTAGATGTACAGGTAACCCATGAGCCTGAATACCTGATTCATTTTCCAGAACTTGAAAAAAAACCCAGAAATTTTAAAAGCCATAAAGGAGTTTTAAAAGTTAGTGTTTACCTCACTTATTCAAGGTGAATAACAGAATCCCACATTCTTTCATTGTACAGAAAAGGAAACAGTTCGTGTGAGGTTGAAAGCCTTATTCAACACAGATGCTAATTAGTATCAGCATTGGGACTAGAACTCAAATCTCAATCTCCAGGCCACAATCTTTGAGGCACCATGTATGCTGGGATGTATGATTAGAGAAAAGTGTTTGTTTTTTAAGAGAATTATTTTATTTATGAGATAACCAAATTGGGGGCACAATAAGGTCTTTTCTAATGGAATTTTATTATTAAACTCTCAGAGTAAGATTGTACATCTTTGCAAATGTTTCCATCATTCCTTATTCATTCATTTCCTGTGAGTCTTCATGAATTTACTGCCTTACTTATTCAATATAGCACTTTTTTTTCTACAGGCTTTGCAAGCAACAAGCATATTTCACAGTTGATAGAAGCTAAGACTCCCACCAACTCTGCCAGCTTAGTTGCTATGGTGATAAATGGTTTAAGAAAGGCTCACTTATTTGGAAATATATTTAGAAATAATTGAGCCCCTTGAGAGCAAAATGTCCCGAATTCTGTCTTTCGTAGTACTTGATAGTTTTCCTTAAGGGGACCAATAGCTTTTGAAGGAAAATTCTTCTAATTGTGGTGGTTCAGGTGCTCGTATTCAATCTATGAGTTTCTCTGCCCCCTTGATTACAACTTGGGCTAGTAGGACTTGTCCCAGGCTCAGCAAATCCCCGGCTTTGCTTACACACCACCAGGGATTAAAAGAAATGTTGCCCAGGAGATGTTTTTCCTGGAGTGTTTACAGATTAGATTTTGATGTTAATTAGACAAAATGTGATTACAACAGAAATGAATGCTGGAAGTCTGACAAAGCAGACACTGAGGAGAAATGTATGATATGAACTTGTTTCTTGACAAAAGAGAAGGGGCCTTGGCAGTTTGTGTGAATGTAACCCTCTCAACATCCTCCCATTCCACACATTACTCTCACTCTTTCAAGTTTCCTGAACTAGTATCTGCTAAAGTCTGGTTAATTGTTGCGTAAAAAGGAACATTAAGCCCATTTGACACAATGGATAACGATTTATTGGAAATGTTCTATGTCCCAGGACTCCACTTTATGCATTATCACTTCTAATCTTACAATAAACCTATGTGTGGAAAATGATATTTTAATGCTCATTTTATAGATGAAGAACCTAAGATTCACACCAGTATTGTGCTGGGATTCAAGGGTATGCCCTCTGGGTGCTAAGGCCTTACACTGCCCTAACATCACCTTGGGGGTTTGAGCCAATCCTTCCCAAGCAGACCCTTGAACTCACTGCCTTAGGAACTAACATTCCCATCCCTCTAATGAACAGAGGTAGCCTTGAAGCTCTTAGTGTTATTCCACACAGGATAATCTGCCACTTAGTTTAGCATGTGTCTGACCTAACGATTGTATTAATCCATCCGACCTAACAATTATACAAGTCCTCCTTTCTTTAGCTCCCTTTGTCATGTTGGGAATAATAAAGGGTGACTGTCATCAGACATCAGCAGTGGCAGCATAGCATGGTAGGTGAAAGCATTTGCTCTACCAAGGATCAAATCCCAACTCTACAATTGATTGGGCTTCCCTGGTGGCTCAGACAGTAAAGAATCCGCCTGCAATGCGGGAGACGTGGGTTCAATCCCTGGGGTGGGAAGATCCCCTGGAAGAGGGCATAGCAACCCACTTCAGTATTCTTAACTGGAGAATCCCCATGAACAAAGGAGCCTGGCAGGCTATACCCCATGGGGTTGCAGAGTGGTCGGACACAACTGAATGACTAAGCACAGCACAGTACCACTGATTGGCTGAGTGAGACTTTTCTATACCTCCATCTCCCCATTGATAAAATGGTGATGATAATACTGCCTACCGTGAGGATGCTCCTGAGGACTGAAGAATATGCATAAAGCTAGAATGTAAATTCACAAAGCCAGGCCCATTGATATATTCTCTACCCTGGCTCCAGATCCAATACACTATTGTTTGTTACTACAGTAAAGGCTACTTTATTTGGAAAAAAAGCATCTGGGAATGCTGCTTACTTCAACCTTGGACAGTGTCAATGGGCTCAGTAGAGGAGGAAACTGAACATCCTTTCTTTTTCTCCTCAGAGAGACTGATCCTAAATCTTTAGTGGAGAGTTTCTCCTCCTCTCATGTCTGGCTTGACTCTTCCCCAAAGGATTTACCAACTGGTTACATGGAAGCCTTAGGTTTCCAGGGCAAGTTTTCACTGATCCACCCTAAATGGTTGTCTCTGAATTTACCTAGACAGCATATTAAAAAGCAGAGACACTACTTTGCCAACAAAGGTCCGTCTAATCAAGGCTATGGTTTTTCCAGTAGTCATGTATGGATGTGAGAGTTGGACTATAAAGAAAGCTGAGCACCGAAGAATTGATGCTTTTGAACTGTGGTGTAGGAGAAGACTCTTAAGAGTCCCTTGGACTGCAAGGGGATCCAACCAGTCCATCCTAAAGGAGATCAGTCCTGGGTGATCATTGGAAGGACTGATGTTGAAGCTGAAACTCCAATACTTTGGCCACCTGATGTGAAGAGCTGACTCATTGGAAAAGATCCTGATGCTGGGAAAGATTGAGGGCAGGAGGAGAAGGGGAATAAATAGGATGAGATGGTTGGATGGCATCGCTGACTCAATGGACATGAGTTTGGGTAAACTCCGGGAGTTGGTGATGGACAGGGAGGCCTGGTGTGCTGCGGTTCATGGGCTTGCAAAGAGTTGGACACGACTGAGCGACTGAACTGAACTGAAGGATAACAGCTTAATTTTCCTTTATCTAACATAATTTAGGTCATGGAAGGACAAAAACTTTGAAAGGTTCGCTGAGAATTATAATCTTGATATTCTTTGAACATTTCTAATTTGTGTTGAAACATGGCCAAACCTGTTAGTATTTGACTTGAAAGAAGTGATAACTCTACATGATAACTGAAAGAAATTGAGGTACCCAATTGCCAGTACTAAAAGCTACCCATGTTTTCAAGAAGATGACAATTATTTTTCCAAGCCAGAGCTCTAAAGAAGAATTTTTCTAACGTGGAGCAGTTTATGGTAACATCTGGTCTTCTATTTAGTTGAACACAGAGCTTTCTGTAAACATTTCCCTATGGCATTTTGTTGCCTGCTTCTTCTGGATCACATCTCCTAAATGTTTCCCATGCAAAATATGTTCCTTGAATCTCTAACAAAGTACAGACATACCATGGAGATATAGTGAGTCAGGTTCCAGACCACCACAGTAAAGCAAATAACACAATAAAGCAAGTCACACAAACTTTTAAATTTGTCAGTGCATATAACAGCTATTTTTACACTACACCATAGTCTGTTAATAGTCTGTGCAATAGCATTATGCCCAAAAAGGCAACGTACATATCTTAATTTTAAAATATTTTATTGCTAAAAATGTTACCCACTATCTGAGCCTTCAGTAAGTAGTTATCTTTTTGTTGATAGAGGGTCTTGCCTTGAGGTTGATGGCTGTGCCAATTTCTGGGCTTCACAGGTGGCACTAGTGGTAAAGAACCCGTCTGCCAATGAATGGACAGGAGAGACATGGGTTTGATCTCTGGGTCAGGAACATCCTTTGGAGGAGGGCATGGCAACCCACTCCAGCATTCTTGCCAGGAAAATCCCATGGACAGAGGAGCCTACCGTTCATTTGGTCGGTTTACTAGGAGTTTACTACACGCACAAGGAGTTTACTACATGCACAAGAAATTTACTACATCGACTGACTGCTCTTTCACCAATGATTTCTCTGTAATACGCAATGCTGTATGAGAATATTTTACCCACAGTTGAACTTCTTTCAGAATTGAAGTTAATCCTCTCAAACCAAGCCACTGCTACAGCAAATAGGCTTATGTACAATTCTAGGTCCTTCGTTGTCATCTTAACAATGTTCCCAGCATCTTCACTTGGAGTAGATTCCCTCTCAACAAGTAACTGCTCACCTGCTTGTTTTATCATGAGATTGCAGAAATTCACTTACAGCTTCAAGCCCTACTTCTAGTTTTCTTGCTATTTCCACCACATCTGCTGTTACTTCCTCTACTGAAGTTTTAAACCCCTTATAGTCATCCATAAGAACTGGAATCAACTTCTTCCAAACTCCTGTTAAATTTGAGATTTGGACCTCTTGCCATGAATCACAAATGTTCTTAATGGTTTCTAAAGTGGTGAATCCTTTCCAAAATATTTGCAATTGACTTTGCCCAAATCCATCAGAGGAACACTAGAAATGACAGCTATAGCTTTATGAAATGTATTTTTTAAATGATAAGATTTGGAAGTTGAAATTACTCCTTTACAAAATTACTCATTCCATGTAGTTCTAATAGACAAGCTGGTTCTGGTCCATGGAGAGTGAATTGTCTGGAAATAGCACCAGACTTTGAAGTAAACTGGTTTCAAATTCTGTTTTATCACATAGGAACTAAGTATCTTTGGGGAATTTATTCACATTCTCTGAATAGCTTTTTGTGAGATAACACTGTTTATTTCATTAAATTATGAGAATAAAAATTTTAAAATAAAGCACAAAGTGAAAGTGAAGTGTTAATTGTGTCTGACTCTTTGCCACCCCACGGATTGTAGCCCACCAGGTTTCTCTGTCCATGGGATTATCCAGGGAAGAATACTGCAGTAGACAGCCATTCCCTTCTCCAGGGGATCTTCTCAACCTAAGGATCTAACCCGGGTCTCCTGCATTGCAGGAAGATTCCTTATCATTTGAGCCACCAGAAAAGCCCAAAGTAAAGCATCAGTTCAGTTCAGTCACTCAGTTATGTCCAACTCTTTGCGACCCCATGAACTGCAGCACACCAGGCCTCCCTGTCCATCACCAACTCCCAGAGTTTACTCAAACTCACGTACATTGAGTTGGTGATGCCATCCAACCATCTCATCCTCTGTCGTCCCCTTCTCCTCCTACCTTCAATTTTGTTAACATCAGGGTCTTTTCAAATGAGTCAACTCTTTGCATCAGGTGGCCAAAATATTGGAGTTTCAGCTTTAACATCAGTACTTCCAAAGAACACCCAGGACTGATCTCCTTTAGGATGGACTGGTTGGATCTCCTTGCAGTCCAAGGGACTCTCAAGAGTCTTCTCCAACACCACAGTTCAAAAGCAACAGTTCTTCGGTGCTCAGCTTTCTTTATAGTCCAACTCTCACATCCATACATGACTATTGGAAAAACCATAGCCTTGACTAGACGGACCTTTGTTGACAAAGTAATGTCTCTGCTTTTGAATATGCTATTTAGGTTGGTCATAACTTTCCTTCCAAGGAGTAAATGTCTTTTAATTTCATGGCTGCACCATCTGCAATGATTTTGGAGCCCAGAAAAATAGTCAGCCACTGTTTCCACTGTTTCCCCATCTATCTGCCATGAAGTGATGGGACCAGATGCCATGATCTTAGTTTTCTGAATGTTGAGCTTTAAGCTGATTTTTTCACTCTCCTCTTTCACTTTCATCAAGAGGCTCTTTAGTTCCTATTCACTTTCTGCCATAAGGGTGGTGTCATCTGCATATCTATTGATTCCAGCTTGTGCTTCCTCCAGCCCAGCATTTCCATGATGGCAAATAGCATGCCTGGCACATTGTACTTGCACAATAATATAAATCTGAATTTTCATTCACTCATTCAGCACTTTTATTGAATGGTATCAATTAGCATTGATATTCTGCTGCTGCTACTACTGCTGCTAAGTCGCTTCAGTCATGTCTGACTTTGTGCGACCCCATAGATGGCAGCCCACCAGGCTCCCCTGTTCCTGGGATTCTCCAGGCAAGAACACTGGAGTGGGTTGCCATTTCCTTCTCCAATGCATGAAAGTGAAAAGTGAAAGTGAAGTCGCTCAGTTGTGTCCGACCCTCAGCGACCCCATGGACTGCAGCCTACCAGGCTCCTCCGTCCATGGGATTTTCCAGGCAGGAGTACTGGAGTGGGGTGCCATTGCCTTCTCCATTGATATGCTATCAATTAGTATTCAATAAAAGTGTTGAATGAGAATAAAGATTCAGATCTATTATTATCATCAGTAGTAGTAATAGTACTAGAAGTAGTAATGGTAATTACTTTGTACTAAAAAAGTGTTCGTTGCTCAAATTGTGTCTGACCCTTTGCAACCCCATAGGCCATAGCCCTCGAGGCTCCTCTGTCCATGGAATCTTCCTGGCAAGAGTACTGGAGTGGGTAGCCATTCCCTTCTCTAGGGGAATCTTCCTCACCCAGGGATTGAACCCAGAAAGTGAAGTGTAGATTAAAATAATAAAGTGATTTGTCTGTATTTGTCTGCTGTTTTTACTTTTCAGAATTTGTGACTTTTAAGTACTAACACATTTGATTTAATGTATGTTGGAATCACTGTTTCTAAATTAAGTATTGGAGTTCCTAGCTAATGATTTCCTTTTGAAGAAATGGATTTACTTAAAGGCAAGATAGCATGGTCTGGGGGTAATACATCATCAGCCCTTCACCCAGTATGACTCCTGATGTGAGCAGGACAAGACAGTTGAGCGTGAGTGTCTTGACACTTGACACGGCGGTGTTCTGTACCTAGTGAAGAAGGCTGCAGACACACAGTGAAGAGGAGGAGGTTTCTGAGAAACTTTTCCAACAGTGTATTAGCATGTCTTTGGTTTTGATTTTATTTTTAGCTAAACATTAAAACACATTACAAATTAACAGCTCATACAACTCAGATTTAGTATTATTATTTGATTATTATAAAACATATTATGTCCCTAGTTTTAAAAAAAGACTCAAACTATGGTTTATATAATTTATTGGCATTTTTGCTGAATAGGTTTAAGTCAGATCATAGATTTTTAAAAAAGCAATGAAGCAATGTGTCAAAATTTAATGTTTTCGTAATAAAAATAGATATTATGTTCACTTAAAAAAAATAAAATAAAATAATAAAGTGAGAAATTATAGGAATATTTAGGAGGGAAAAATGTGGCAGGACACTGAGAAATTATGGGGTCAGAAAGAAGGAGGGGTCATTATGAGTAGCAGGTTCCCAAATACCTGGGTGGTCTGAGTGCAGGTAGCAAACACAGGAAAGGCAGAGGGAGAGGCAAGGTTAAAGAGTGGTGGCCTCTGCTTGGCAGGTGTTGAGTTTGAAGTGTTTAGAGGTTACCTAAGAGGCTTGGGAGTCTGGAGGAAAATAATCCACTTTTTTCTTTGGCTCTTCCAGAAGAGGAAGGAAGTTTCTATTCCTTTCAGAAACCTCTAGCAAATACCTTATATTTTGTGGACGTGAATTGAACCTGGTGCCTTTCAAGGATCAACCACATTGCCTGGATATCAGATACACTGATTATTTTTTTAAAATACAATCTGGTCATCTCTGGAGCTGGGGGTGGATAAGTTTTCCCCAGACCATATGGCTGACTCCGGGAAAAATGCCATCAAATATCCACTACTTGGAAACTCCACCATTGTCAGGCATAGGGCAAATTATAAATAAATTTTTTGTCCTAGCTCCCAGGGATCACATAGACCATGGTAGCATAGAGAAGGTACATCTACTTACATCTAGGGGTATTGAGAGAGGTTTGATAGAGGACTTGGCTTTTGCATTGGTTTCTTCAAGACTGCTCAGAAATTTGCCCAACAATGAAAGTAGATAGACAAAGATAAAGTGTATTTTGACAGAGAAGTAATGCTCAAACGTTAGAGGTCCTTACAGAAAGGACTGATTGGGTTTGTCTGGAGGATATCCCTTGCCTCTGATTCAGAGACCATACTCTTTGGGCAACAGAGTATCTTGTTTCTATGTAAAGAATTATATAGCATTGTCTTAATCCATTGGACATAACTTTTAAAATAAGTTTTAATTTTCATTCCATCTAATTTTGACAGTGGAAAAAGGAAGGGGTGTGTATACTGCACAGTATTATTGAATATAACTGCGGTCATTGTAGGTTTTGCCCAACATGACTCATTTTTTGACACAAAAGGGTTTATGTGACAGCTGTTTGATACTAGCTTTGGGAACTTTAGAAACTTATCAAATCTCTAGTGTACCTCAATTTTCTCATCTAGAAAATGAAAGATAATAATACCATGGCTGCAGCCTCATTGTTATATACAAATGCTCTAACACATGTAAAGGAGCTTGTAGATTGTATCTCTCTACCCAAATCAGAAAAATTACAGTCATTATCATTGTAATTATTATGAGAACCATGGGGCAATAAACCAAGAGGAGCAGTTTAAGACCTCTTCTGGGAAGAAAAGTTGTAGTGACCAGATTGCAAGCAGATGGCTTCAGCTGAATGCACTGCCTCTTAGTCTTCTGATTATAAAGGAGATGATCCATCAACTAACTTTATCAAGGTCAAAAGTACTATAACCACAAAAGGCAGAGTCAGAATACTGTCTTCATCAATAGTATGAGCTGCATTGATCTGTGGAACTAACAACTGAGTTCCTACTATGTGCAGAGCCCTCACTCTAGACATCATTTGCTGTCTCGTTGAAGCTTCCAATCAATTGTGTAAGGATTAATACATCTAAGTGTATACTGTTTCAAAATAAAAAGGGGAAAAGATAAATAGTGTTGACAGATATGATGTTAGTTCTGGGTTTACTTTCATATTGTTGTCAGTGATGGATCTAGTTGTAAAGTTTTCAGGATGTAAACACGTACAGTTAATGGTTAAGTCAGAGACCACAGGGCACATTACATTAAAACCAAACTTCTAAGTTTTGAAAATGAGTCTTATGGCTTAGGAAACTTTTTTTATATCATATTCAAACTAAAACTCAAAATGGGCCATGTCTCAATTTACTTATATGGAAATGAAGATAATGTGTTCTGGAAAACCATGTTAGATGACTCAAAAAGTAGTTCTGATGTGAATACAGCCCTGGAGTTAAAGATACATGTGAAAAATTTGAAAAAAATCATTCCATGAACTGCAAAAGTAAAAAAAAAAAAAAAAAGAACATTTCTAAATTAATCCATGATTTTCTATGGTAACTTGGATATATATGCATATCTATGCATAAGTGAGTTAACAGACTGAAAACAATGAGGCAATTAATCTATAATCTAAAAGTTTAAGTATATGAAAAAGCTAAAAACCGAAACCCACTTTGGGGGAATCTTTCTATCAGAAAAAATTGGAAACACCTTATAATAATTGACCTTACCTTATGTTTGTGAATATATGGCAATTTTAGAGTATTGTTTAGAGTATTACAAGATGAATCCTGTGTTCATTGATTTGAATAAGTATGTGGCAATGTAATGATTGTAGTTACAACTACAGAACACAAAATAATGGGGGCATCTTAGTGAAAATAAATATAGGCTCTCCAGTCAGATAGACCTGCATTAGCTCAGTCTCTCACTAGCTCTTTTATACTGAGAAAATTACCACTCTAATTCTCAGTTCCTTCATCTACAAACTGGAGCTAACAATATTACTGGCTTACTATTAATGGTAATACAATTAAACGAGAAAGTACCTGTAAAGCACTAAGTGGAATCCAGACACATCATAAGCTCTAAGTAAATATGTTATTCCTACTCTTGTTTTAAAGTCGTGGGGCAATTTATTCTTTCTTGTGCCTTTCTACAGACTGCAGTTTATACCATAGTAGAGTAGTCCTATGCCTAAGCTTAAATGAGTTTGGGGATCAGATGGAGTTTCCTGTAGTCATTTAGCAGACAACCTTCAACCTTGAAGCCAAAGAGACACAGATTCATATCAGAAATTGTTGCTATGTGAATATAAACACAAATATTATCTTTGTTTATTTTTTGTAAAGACATATGGCAGTTTAGAGTAAAACTATAGCATTGTATGGTAGAGTTTCCTGTACAATGTCATGAATGTCTGTCCATAGTTCATCACGCACTCTGTCTATCAGATCCAGTCCCTTTAAATCTATTTCTCACTTCCACTGTATAATAATAAGGGATTTGATTTAGGTCATACCTGAATGATATAGTGGTTTTTCCCACTTTCTTCAATTTAAGTCTGAATTTGGCAATAAGGAGTTCATGATCTGAGCCACAGTCAGCTTCCGGTCTTGTTTTTGCTGATTGTATACAGCTTCTCCATCTTTGGCTGCAAAGAATATAATCAATCTGATTTTGGTGTTGACCATCTGGTGATGTCCATGTGTAGAGTCTTCTCTTGTGTTGTTGGAAGAGGGTGTTTGCTATGACCAGTACGTTCTCTTGGCAAAACTCTATTAGCCTTTGCCCTGCTTCATTCCGTACTCCAAGGCCAAATTTGCCCATTACTCCAGGTGTTTCTTGACTTCCTACTTTTGCATTCCAGTCCCCTATAATGAAAAGGACATCTTTTTTGGGTGTTAGTTCTAAAAGGTCTTGTAGGTCTTCATAGAACAAAGCTAGTGGAGGTGATGGAATTCCAGTTGAGCTATTTCAAATCCTGAAAGATGATGCTGTGAAAGTGCTGCCCTCAATATGCCAGCAAATTTGGAAGACTCAGCAGTGGCCACAGGACTGGAAAAGGTCAGTTTTCATTCCAATCCCAAAGAAAGGCAATGCCAAAGAATGCTCAAACTACTGCACAATTGCACTCATCTCAACATGCTAGTAAAGTAATGCTCAAAATTCTCCAAGCTAGGCTTCAGCAATACATGAACTGTGAAATTCCAGATGTTGAAGATGGTTTTAGAAAAGGCAGAGGAACCAGAGATCAAATTGCCAACATCCGCTGGATCATCGAAAAAGCAAGAGAGTTCCAGAAAACCATCTATTTCTGCTTTATTGACTATGCCAAAGCCTTTGACTGTGTGGATCACAATCAACTGTGGAAAATTCTGAAAGAGATGGGAATACCAGACCATATGACCTGCCTCTTGAGAAATCTGTATGCAGGTCAGGAAGCAATAGTTAGAACTGGACATGGAACAACAGACTGGTTCCAAATAGGGAAAGGAGCATATCAAGGCTGTATGTTTTCACCCTGCTTATTTAACTTATATGCAGAGTACATCATGAGAAATGCTGGGCTGGATGAAGCACAAGCTGGAATCAAGATTTCTGGGAGAAATTTCTTATCAATAACCTCAGATATGCAGATGACACCACCCTTGTGGCAGAAAGTGAAGAGGAACTAAAAACCCTCTTGATGAAGGTGAAAGAGGAGAGTGAAAAAGTTGGCTTCAAGCTCAACATTCAGAAAACTAAGATCATGGCATCTGGTCTCATCACTTCATGGCAAATAGATGGGGAAACAGTGGAAACAGTGTCAGACTTTATTTTTTTTGGGCTCCAAAATCACAGCAGATGGTGATTGCAGCCATGAAATTAAAAGACGTGACTGAGCAACTGAACTGAACTGATGGTAGAGTTTATAGCATATTCAGATGTAATCTATATGACAGTTCTTGTACAAAGAATGTATGCATAAATGGATCTATACTGTTTACAAAGAGGGAGAGGAGGGAGTTCCAATTCAAATCCCAGAGCCATAGCTTCCTAGCTCTGTTACCCTACAAACATGATTTCACTTTTTTGAACACCCATTTTCCTTGTTGATACAAAGAGAATAGCTATATCAACCAACAGGACTCTCAAAAACACTAAAGCCTAGGGATTCTGAAAAAGAGTAAGTTCTCAATGCATTTGAAGTCTTCTTTCCTTTTCTGGTAAATGTGACCTTGATTATAAGTAGAAAGCACTTTTTAACATCTTATGGAAAAATGAGCTATTTCAGAGTAGTTTTAAATTAGGTAAGGAATTTAAACAGTCTTAATGTAATTCACCCTATCCCAGCAACCCATTTAAATGAATTATAGTCTTTTAATATCAGGATCATAAAAAGGAGTGAGGCCTATTTATAGGGATAATTAAGACACCAGGGTAAAGTGACAGCACTGTCAATAATCACAGTCTTGATCATCATAATAGTGAAAACTAATTGAGCACTTCCTATTCCTTTACTCATAATAACTCAACAAATCTCTGCACTAACCTTCTGAAAAGAGTTTGACGTTTGGATGAAGAACGTGTAGCTCAGAGTAAGCATCAGACTTTCTAAGGGAGGGTGACTGGCCACACAGAAAGGGTCTTTAAAGCAAAATTACCTTCATAAATTAACCAGTGGTGAGGACGTGGTCCTCCACCTTGTAGGCTCATAAAAACACTCTCGTATATATCCCCACGTTAATTGGATTTGGAAATGCTGATTCAGGCTTAAAGGAAAAAAAAAAAAAAGGACTTGCAAAAGACAGATGAGCAAATCAGAATCACAATTTATCCATTTGCAACATGAAATACCTGTCAAACAAAATAGGTATTTGTGTCAGCTTGACCAGTACATTCCGTCCCTGTAAACAACTCTGTAGAAAAAAGTAAAGCCAAATGACATATAAAAGGACTCATGGTGAGTAAGGGGAGTTTGGTGTGATTTGACTACTGAGTAGCAGCAGGCCGTGTTAGTCTAACACATCAATTTCCAGATGGGGTTAGTCCTTCCAGATGGGCTTGGAGCCAGGTAGACATTGAGAGGATTGTTTCTGCCAAAATTTGTTTCTAGAACTCCCTATTTGCTTCTGATTATTTAGATACAAAGCCCTAAGTGTATCTCTGTGAACCAGAATATTTTTTATGACTTTTCATATTACTGTTTTAATGCAGGAGTTGGCCAACTACGACCCACAGGCCAACTTCAGCCAGCCATCTGATTTTATACTGCCCAGAACTAAGAATAGCTTTTACTTTTACAAATGGTTGAAAAAAATCTAAGGAATACTATTTCATGACATGTGAAAATTATATGAAATTCGAATTTCAGTGTTCATAAACAGTTTTATTGGAAGGCAGTCACACTCATTCATTTATGTATTGTCTATGGCTTCTTCCTTGCTGCAAGGGCAGCAACCTACAAGCCGTGACACTGACCCTGTGACATGCAAAGCCTAAAGTATTTACTATGTGTTTCTTAACAGAAAAAAAATTGCTGACCCTTGCTCTAATTCATTATTTTTATTTTATTAATCTCTGGATGAGCAATCATATTTCTTGTACATTCTTGAGGGGGCTACACATTGTATAGCCTTCTTGCATCTGACATATTTCAGGTTACTTAATTTTATTGTCACAAAATCTTAGTTAAATCTGGAGTTAGAATATAAAATCATTTGATTATAATTGATAAAGTATCATTTATTGAGCAGTTGGGAGCTTAATGTGATGCTCTTATTTTACGTACAGAATCACACTGTGTAACAATTTTTATTATATCTATTTTTAGGACAGAGGAAACTGTAGCCAGAATGAGACTTTTCTCAGGTCTATCCATGATTATTAGCAAAGCTAATAATTGGAACTTAAACCAAGGCTGCCAAACTCTAACACCTGTTTTTCTCTTTCCTATCACACTGTCATCTCACATTAATAAACCAAAAAGGAATTAGGAAGGCAACAATCCATTTTACAGCAAAATATATTTAAAAACATAATCAATTTTTTCTAAAAGGCTTCTGTTCATGGGTATCTTCAAAGCCATTCCAACAGATTCAGGCTAATAAGCATTTTCCATGTCAAGGGTGACAGAATCAAATGCAGTAGAGACTAGGTAGATGATACAGACAGAGGAGGTGGACCACATGTAAGAAAAATTGTGTCATCTTTGTCTAATTTTCAGTGTTTAGTTTCCCATTTTTATATAGATAGCAATATAGAAGCTATTACTTAAACAATAATTCAAGCACTAAGCTTATGGTGTATCGAGTCTTCATGTCCTGTCTAAAGGGGACTGATGCTACGCAGAACCAGCCAGCAGCTACTATGAGGGAGTTTAGGACCAGAGTTTCTAGATCTAGCTTTTCAAGGGAAGTCATAGAACTGGATTTTTTCCCTCACTGCATTATGTGAATCTCAAAACACCATACAGGTCAAAAAATAGTTATATTTGGATCAAATGTGGCCCATGGGCTGCCAAGCTGTAACCTTTGTGTTATAATGATAAGTTAACATGTCTCTCCCTTACCCCTCCCAACTACATTGCTCTCAGCTAGTGTAGAACCTGTAACTGGATCTCTGCTCACATCTCTATCTACAAGGACAGAGATGTCTAAGGATGGAGGCTATAAAAGTCATGTGTGTGTGTGTGTGTGTGTGTGTGTGTGTATGCTCCGTCATGTCCAGCTCTTTGCAAGCCTATGAATTGTAGCCCTTTAGGCTCCTCTGGCCATGGGATTTTCCAGGCAAGAGTATTAAAATAAGTTGCCATGCCCTTCTTCAGGGGATTTTCCTGACCCAGGGATTGAACCTGAGTCTCCTGCATCACAGGCAGATTTTTCACCCACTGAGCCATCTGCGAAGCCCTAACAGTCACAAGTGGAAGTGAAAGTGAAGTCACTCATTCGTGTCCGACTGTTTGCCACCTCGTGGACTGTAGCCTACCAGACTCTTCCGTCCATAGGATTTTCCAGGCAAGAATACTAGAGTGGATTGCCATTTCCTTCTCCAGGGGATCTTCCCGACCCAGGGACTGAACAGTCACAAAGGAGGCTTTAATTATCCAAATGGCCTTTTTACTCCTTAATTCCATCGTAACTATTGTATCTAACAGGCTTTTGATCTCCCTCAGGGTACTGCCTCATTAAAAGTCTTTTCTGCCTTTTAAAATTCCCCACCCAGTTTTTTTATGTTCTATGCCAGCTTATTTGGCAGGCTTTCTCTACTTTCTTCTCAAGCCTGTTGGGAGGAAAACAAGCCTGAGAAGCAGTGTTCTTGCCTTCATTTTTGTTCTCTTGTTTCTAATGTCTGCATTCCCATCGAGGGATTAACATACCTGCCTTACAAAACCCACTCAAGAGCTCCGCCTTGTTGAAAGCTTCATAACAAACAGGTTAAAGAGAAAAAGATCTGAATGTCTGTTAAAAGACATCATATTTGTGTAAGTAATGAGGTTTTTCCAGAGAATGAAGCAAATCTCACCAACTAACTAGTCATTTCTTCTTATAACCTGGGTTTCTAAAACATAGAAACAGATTCTAAACATGTGTAGACCAACCAGAAGGAAAAAGATCAATTTAAACTCAAAATATTTCTTAAGTTTTGCTGTGGAAGGAAAAAAAAAGCAAAAAGTTTTAGGAAATAAGAAAATATTGCACTTGACTTCTTAGAACTTGGGCTTCCCTTGTGGCTTAGCTGGTAAAGAATCCATCTGCAATGCGGGAGACCTGGGTTTGACCCCTGAGATGGGAAGATCCCCCTGCAGCAGGAAAGGTACCCACTCCAGTATTCTGGCCTGGAGAATACAATGAACTGTATAGTCCATGGGGTCGCAAAGAGTCGGACGCGACTGAGTGGCTTTCACTTTCACTTTCCTAGAATTTAGCATTATCACATAAACCACCTGAGGCCAGGGACAGTTGCCAAGGCATGGCAAATGTTGCAACATACAAGTGATGGACTGAGTATAAGAGAGGAAAGATGGATGTTTACCCAGAATTTAGTTTTCCTAATCTTTAGTAACGGTCATGTCTTGCTAGGGTGTCTGCATCTAAAAATACATTTAAGAAAAGGGATACCTCCTATTGACAATTACTAATGCCTTCATTTTTCTGACTATAAAAGAAACAATATCTTTTCTAGCGGTTGTATCAGCATGCAAGATGGAAAAAAAAAATCACATTTTACTTGGCCTAAAATGAGAGAGAACAAACGTGAGAGCAAAGTCTGGGTTTTGTTTAATTTTACTTTTGGCCACTGGATAGAATCATGACTATCCACTAACTAATATAACCACTAACTAATTTTCTTTAACTCCTCTGAAAACGATTTGTATTATGAGGATAATAGCAGAGCTGTTGTGGTCAAACATATCAAGTGAAAATATTTCAAAGTATATAAAGCACTGGGAATTTTCAAATTTTTAAATTTCAAAGTATATAAAGCACTATTGTTAGCACAGGTAAATGAAAAATCTGTAAACAAATGGGAAAATAAAATTCCAGCCTTAATCAAAAAAGAATTACAAAAATGTGGATGGGAGGGTAATAATTTTGCACCATTTAGAATGGCTTCACTGAGATTTCCTGGCATCTATTATCAGGGACAATTGTGCGGTATACATATAATTTTCTTTTCTTTGTCAGACCTACACGCAACATTTACTCTTCTGAGAATATTCAGAATACATAGTGATTTGCCCATGTTTAAGCTATTTGTGCAGATTCATTTGTCTCAGTAGAGTTGTTTTTATGAAAGGCACAGGGTACAGTGGCTAGAGCCCGAAAGTGGTAGTCAGCAGATAACGAGTAGTGATAATAATAAGGCTTTGCCTATATATGATTTTTTTTTTCTCTTAAAACCCATATTCTAGCTACACAATACTTTCTTTTGATTCTCAGTAATTAAATAATTCTAATACAAAATGTGTAATGTGTTTTGTATATTAAGTTGAGAGAGGGTAGGAAATAATTGTAACAAGTATTAGCTTAGTAGTACTTTAGATACTGTGTATCAATTATAATTAATTGCCAAGTACTGATATACAAAATCTCATCACAGCTTATAGCCTAATATAATTTATAGTCATTTGCACCTGGAAATAATATCAAGTACTTTTCAACTTTATCTTAATTTGATTTCAATCCTGCCAGAGATTTCTTTTTCTACTCACAATGTGCTGAAGGAAAAGAAATTTTATAACTTACTCCTTTGGCCTGTTCAAATATTTAACAAAGGAAATTTCTCTTTATTCTTAATTTTACTCTTGGTCATTTTTTTTTGTATTAAAATCATAACTAATGACAAAGAATAATGGACTGTCATTATCATTAAAATAACATGGGATACCATCCACAGACAACTGAATTATTCATCATTTTTATTCTTCATGTTCTTCTTGACTCTTCTCCCAAGCTGAAGATAAAGGTTATTCTTGCTATGATTTATCCGTCCCTGGTGGTTCAGTGGGAAAGAATCCACCTGCAATGCAGGAGACGCAGGAGACATGGTGTTTGATTTCTGGGTTGAGAAGTTCCCCTGGAGGAGGACATGGCAACTCATTCTAGTATTCTTCCCTGGAAAATCCCATGGACAGAGGATCCTGGAGGACTATGAGTCCATGGGGTTGCAAAGAGTTGGAGACGACTGAAGCAACTTAGCACACTCTTTCCTCTGACCAGTTATGTATAAGACCCGTTGTCACACTGAAAAACACCCAACTCCGTTACATCCTCAGCCTCAGCATCACTGCTTTTCAAAACCTACACAGGCTGCTGTGGCAGATATTATATCATATTTAGCATCATTTTGGGGTGTGTGTGTGTCTGTGTATAGCTTTTTTCCTCTTCACAAAGAGGGACTGATCATGCTACTTCCGGTGCTGGTAAGGAGAGAGGTGGAAGGCAGGGGGAAAAAATACTCTCACCCATGAAAACAAGAATAAACTGGATAAAATTATTAAAAACAAAAATTTCAGACACAGGAAAATGACCAAATGCAAACAACAACTTGGAAAAGTTTACTCAGGAATAACTGATGCTTTCTTGTTAAATAATGGTGACTTTATAGCCTTCTTACAATATGCCCATTTCTATCCCTCCCACACTTAAGTAGTTAAAACCTATCACTTTACCAGACAAAGAGCATGGGCTTAATGTGGAATAGGCTGCAGTACAGCTAAGAATTTATAGGAAAATTTTAGTAATGAGGGCCAAGAGACTGTCGAAGTACAGATAATAAATATTCCATGCATGCCTGGCTGGCTGATAAAATACACATGTGTATGTGACACCCCAGGGAATTAAGCAAGATTGGAGAGACATGCAAACATGCTTTGCCTTTGAATGTGTTTCTCACATCTAGGATAGGTAAAACTAAAAAACTAATGTTATCATGTTGACAAGTTGTATATATCAGAGATATCAGATATATCTGATATAAGAGATATCAACTTCCCAGGTGGCTTAGAGGTAAAGAATCTGCCTGCTGATGCACAAGATGCAAGAGATGTGGGTTTGATCCCTGGGTGGGGAAGATCCCCTGGATTAGGAAAAGGCAACCCACTCCAATATTCTTGCCTGGAAAGTTCTATGGACAGAGGAGTTGAAGGGTTGCAGTCCATGGGGTCCCAAAGAGTTGGACATGACTGAGCATAGTACGGCAATGGGTATCAGGGACTTTTGGAGTGGGGGATGGAAATAATATTAAGTTTGACAATGCTAGTAGCTGCACAACTATATACATTATTAAAGGTTTTCAACCTGTGCACTCAAAATGGATGAACTTTACTGTATAAAAAGCACATGTCTAAATATTTACAAACACTGGACCTATATTGCATAGGAACCTGGAATGTCAGGTCCATGAATCAAGGCAAATTGGAAGTGGTCAAACAAGAGATGGCAAGAGTGAATGTCAACATTCTAGGAATCAGCGAACTAAAATGGACTGGAATGGGTGAATTTAACTCAGATGACCATTATATCTAATACTGTGGGCAGGAATCCCTTAGAAGACATGGAGTAGCCATCATGGTGAACAAAAGAGTCCAAAATACAGTACTTGGATGCAATCTCAAAAACGACAGAATGATCTCTGTTCATTTCCAAGGCAAACCATTCAATATCACAGTAATCCAAGTCTATGCCCCAACCAGTAACACTGAAGAACCTGAAGTTGAACGGTTCTATGAACACCTACAAGACCTTTTAGAACTAACACCCAAAAAAGCTGTCCTTTTTATTATAGGTGACTGGAATGCAAAAGTAGGAAGTCAAGAAACACCTGGAGTGACAGGCAAATTTGGCCTTGGAATACAGAATGAAGCAGGGCAAAGACTAATAGAGTTTTGCCAAGAAAATGCACTGGTCATAACAAACACCCTCTTCCAACAACACAAGAGAAGACTCTGTACATGGACATCACCAGATGGTCAATACCGAAATCAGGTTGATTCTATTCTTTGCAGCCAAAGATGGAGAAGCTCTATACAGTCAGCAAAAACAAGACCAGGAGCTGACTGTGGCTCAGATCATGAACTCCTTATTGCCAAATGACCTAAATCAAATCCCTTACGATTATACAGTGGAAGTGAGAAATAGATTTAAGGGCCTAGATCTGATAGATAGAGTGCCTGATGAACTATGGAATGAGGTTTGTGACATTGTACCGGAGACAGGGATTAAGACCATTCCCATGGAAAAGAAATGCAAAAAAGAAAAATGGCTGTCTGGGGAGGGCTTACAAATAGCTGTGAAAAGAAGAGAAGCAAAAAGCAAAGGAGAAAAGGAAAGATATGAGCATCTGAATGCAGAGTTCCAAAGAATAGCAAGGAGAGATAAGAAAGCTTTCCTCAGTGATCAATGCAAAGAAATAGAGGAAAACAACAGAATGGGAAAGACTAGAGATCTCTTCAAGAAAATGAGAGATACCAAGGGAACATTTCATGCAAAGATGGGCTCAATAAAGGACGAAATGGTATGGACCTAACAGAAGCAGAAAATATTAAGAAGAGGTGGGAAGAATACACAGAAGAACTGTACAAAAAAGATCTTCAAGACCAAGATAATCATGATGGTGTGATCACTGACCTAAAGCCAGACATCCTGGAAAGTGAAGTCAAGTGGGCCTTAGAAATAATCACTATGAACAAAGCTAGTGGAGGTGATGGAATTCCAGTTGAGCCATTTCAAATCCTGAAAGATGATGCTGTGAAAGTGCTACACTCAATATGCCAGCAAATTTGGAAAACCCAGCAGTGGCCACAGGACTGGAAAAGGTCAGTTTTCATTCCAATCCCAAAGAAAGGCAATGCCAAAGAATGCTCAAACTACTGCACAATTGCACTCATCTCAACATGCTAGTAAAGTAATGCTCAAAATTCTCCAAGCCAGGCTTCAGCAATATGTGAACCGTGAACTTCCTGATGTTCAAGCTGGTTTTAGAAAAGGCAGAGGAACCAGAGATCAAATTGCCAACATCTGCTGTATCATGGAAAAAGCAAGAGAGTTCCAGAAAACCATCTATTTCTGCTTTATTGACTATGCCAAAGCCTTTGACTGTGTGGATCACAATAAACTGTGGAAAATTCTGAAAGAGTTGGGAATACCAGAGCACCTGACCTGCCTCTTGAGAAACCTACATGCAGGTCAGGAAGCAATAGTTAGAACTGGACATGGAACAGCAGACTGGTTCCAAATAGGAAAAGGAGTACATCGAGGCTGTATGTTGTCACCCTGCTTATTTAACTTATATGCAGAGTACATCATGAGAAACACTGGCCTGGAAGAAACACAAGCTGGAATCAAGATTGCTGGGAGAAATATCAATAACCTCGGATATGCAGATGACACCATCCTTATGGCAGAAAGTGAAGGGGAACTAAAAAGCCTCTTGATGAAGGTGAAAGTGGAGAGTGAAAAAGTTGGCTGAAAACTCAACACTCAGAAAACAAAGATCATGGCATCCGGTCCCATCACTTCATGGCAAATAGATGGGGAAACAGTGGAAAGAATGTCAGACTTTATTTTTTTGTGCTCCAAAATCACTGCAGATGGTGACTGCAGCCATGAAATTAAAAGACGCTTACTCCTTGGAAGGAAAGTTATGACCAACCTAGATAGCATATTCCAAAGCAGAGACATTACTTTGTCAATAAAGGTTTGTCTAGTCAAGGCTGCAGCCATGAAATTAAAAGATGCTTACTCCTTGGAAGGAAAGTTATAACCAACCTAGATAGCATATTCAAAAGCAGAGACATTACTTTGCCAACAAAGGTCCGTTTAGTCAAGTCTATGGTTTTTCCTGTGGTCATGTATGGATGTGAGAGTTGGACTATAAAGAAAGCTGAGCACCAAAGAATTGATGCTTTTGAACTGTGGTGTTGGAGAAGACTCTTGAGAGTCCCTTGGACTGCAAGGAGATCCAACCAGTCCATCCTGAAGGAGATCAGCCCTGGGATTTCTTTGGAAGGAATGATGCTAAAGCTGAAACTCCAGTACTTTGGCCACCTCATGCGAAGAGTTGACTCATTGGAAAAGACTCTGATGCTGGGAGGGATTGGGGGCAGGAGGAGAAGGGGACGACAGAGGATGAGATGGCTGGATGGCCTCACTGACTCCATGGACGTGAGTCTCAGTGAACTCCGGGAGTTGGTGATGGACAGGAAGGCCTGGTGTGCTGCGATTCATGGAGTCGCAAAGAGTCAGACACCACTGAGCGACTGATCTGATCTGATCTGATCTGAGTCAAGGCTATGGTTTTTCCTGTGGTCATGTATGGATGTGAGAGTTGGACTGTGAAGAAGGCTGAGCGCCAAAGAATTGATGCTTTTGAACTGTGATGTTGGAGAAGACTCTTGAGAGTCCCTTGGACTGCAAGGAGATCCAACCAGTCAATTTGAAGAAGATCAGCCCTGGGATTTCTTTGGAAAGAATGATGCTAAAGCTGAAACTCCAGTACTTTGGCCACCACATGTGAAGAGTTGACTCATTGGAAAAGACTCTGATGCTGGGAGGGATTGGGGGCAGGAGGAGAAGAGGACGACAGAGGATGAGATGGCTGGATGGCATCACTGACTCGATGGACGTGAGTCTGGGTGAACTCCGGGGGTTGGTGATGAACAGGGAGGCCTGGTGTGCTGCGATTCATGGGGTCACAAAGAGTCGGACATGACTGAGCGACTGAACTCAACTGAAAGATCCTTTTCTTATTTGCTAATAATCTCTATGAATAAAATAAAGTATCTAGAAACCCCTAATTTTTTAAGTCCCTCTTTACTAATGTCATATTATGATTTATTATAATGTCTTATTTCTTTTCAGTTTCTTCTGTATATCTCAAAATCTTTGTTTCAGCTCTGTGCAAATCATAACAATGTGTTGTCAGCACTGGATTAATACCTGCATCTCAGATATTTTATTTTACTAAAATCATATACTCAGTTCAGTTCAGTCGCTCAGTGGTGTCAGACTCTTTGCAACCCCGTGAATCGCAGCACACCAGGCCTCCCTGTCCATTACCAACTCTCAGAGTTCACTGAGACTCACGTCCATTGAGTCAGTGATGCCATCCAGCCATCTCATCCTCTGTCGTCCCCTTCTCCTCCTGCCCCCAATCCCTCCCAGCATCAGAGTCTTTTCCAATGAGTCAACTCTTCGCTTGAGGTGGCCAAAGTACTGGAGTTTCAGCTTTAGCAGCATTCCTTCCAAAGAAATCCCAGGGCTGATCTCCTTCAGAATGGACTGGTTGGATCTCCTTGCAGTCCAAGGGACTCTCAAGAGTCTTCTCCAAAACCAGAATTGAAAGAGACACGTGTACCCCAGTGTTCATCACAGCACTGTTTATAATAGCCAGGACATGGAAGCAACCTAGATGTCCATCAGCAGATGAATGGATAAGAAAGCTGTGGTACATATACACAATGGAGTATTACTCTGCCATTAAAAAGAATACATTTGAATCAGTTCTAATGAGGTGGATGAAACTGGAGCCGATTATACAGAGTGAAGTAAGCCAGAAAGAAAAACACCAATACAGTATACTAACGCATATATATGGAATTTAGAAAGATGGTAACGATAACCCTATATGTGAGACAGCAAAAGAGACACAGATGTGTAGAACAGTCTTTTGGACTCTGTGGGAGAGGGAGGGGGATGATTTGGGAGAATGGCATTGAAACATGTATAATATCATATAAGAAACAAATCACCAATACAGGTTCGATGCAGGATACAGGATGCTTGGGGCTGGTGCACTGGGATGACCCAGAGGGATGGTATGGGGAGGGAGGTGGGAGGGCAGTTCAGAATTCAGAACACCTGTATACCTGTGGCGGATTCATGTTGATGTATAGCAAAACCAATACAATATTGTAAAGTAAAATAAATAAATAAATACAAATAAATTAAGAAAGTTTCATATAAAAAAAAAAAAAAGGATCTTCTCCAACACTACAGTTTAAAAGCATCAATTCTTCGGTGCTCAGCTTTCTTCACAGTTCAACTCTCACATCCATACATGACCACTGTAAAAACCATAGCCTTGACTAGATGGACCTTTGTTGGCAAAGTAATGTCTCTGCTTTCCAATATGCTATCTAGGTTGGTTATAACTTTTGGCTGAAGTCACCATCTGCAGTGATTTTGGAGCACAAAAAAATAAAGTCTGACACTGTTTCCACTGTTTCCCCATCTATTTCCCATGAAGTGATGGGACCAGATGCCATGATCTTCGTTTTCTGAATGTTGAGCTTTAAGCCAACTTTTTACTCTCCTCTTTCACTATCATCAAGAGGCTCTTTAGTTCCTCTTCACTTTTTGCCATAAGGGTGGTGTCATCTGCATATCTGAGGTCATTGATATTTCTCCCGGCAATCTTGATTCCAGCTTGTGCTTCTTCCAGCCTAGCGTTTTTCATGATGTACTCTGCATATAAGTTAAATAAGCAGGGTGACAATATACAGCCTCGATGTACTCCTTTTCCTTTTTGGAACCAGTCTGTTGTTCCATGTCCAGTTCTAACTGTTGCCTCCTGACCTGCATACAGATTTCTCAAGAGGCAGGTCAGGTGCTCTGGTCTTCCCATCTCTTTCAGAATTTTCCACAGTTGATTGTGATCCACACAGTCAAAGGCTTTGGCATAGTCAATAAAGCAGAAATAGATGTTTTTCTGGAACTCTCTTGCTTTTTCCGTGATCCAGCAGGTGTTGGCAATTTGATCTCTGGTTCCTCTGCCTTTTCTAAAACCAGCTTGAACATCAGGAAGTTCACAGTTCACGTATTGCTGAAGCCTGGCTTGGAGAATTTTGAGCATTACTTTACTATCGTGTGAGATGAGTGCAATTGTGTGGTAGTTTGAGCATTCTTTGGCATTGCCTTTCTTTGGGATTGGAATGAAAACTGACCTTTTCCAGTCCTGTGGCCACTGCTGAGTTTTCCAAATTTGCTGGCATATTGAGTGCAGCACTTTCACAGCATCATCTTTCAGGATTTGAAATAGCTCAACTGGAATTCCATCACCTCCACTAGCTTTGTTCATAGTGATGCTTTCTAAGGCCCACTTAACTTCACATTCCAGGATGTCTGGCTCTAGGTGAGTGATCACACCATCGTGATTATCTGGGTCGTGAAGATCTTTTTTGTACAGTTCTTCTGTGTATTCTTTCCACCTCTTCTTAATATCTTCTGCTCTGTTAGGTCCATTAGACATTTAATGATTAAAGTGTTGCTGATATAATCTGTTATGATTTCTTAAACTTTATGTTGTGTTTTGTAAAGTTTCCCACTTTTATAATATATATGTAAAGAAAATCCATATTTCTACTGAAATTTTTTTTTTTTTACCATCATGTTATAACATTTGGCTAGCTTTCTTTAATTCAGTTTTGCTCAATTCCTAACGGAATATCTATGGGAACTCAGGAAATGATTATAATTTGTAATTACATTTGAAACTAAGGCTGACAGTCAACATATTGCTTGACCATAGGGAGCATTTTTGTTAATTAAAAACATATGAAGCAGAAATGAGAATTAGAATATGAAAGAGACGGTGGCATATGGTTTTCACCTAAGGGAAGGGAAACATTCTTACCTGTAGTATAAAGAAAATAAAATTTCTCACTGACATCTTTGCTTGCATATCAGAAACACAAATCCTTATCATCCCCAAATAGCAAATCTACTTCTCTGCTAGAAAGAGTTTTTATTTTGAAGTAGTGAGACACTGTTCCAAGCCCTACTCCAAAATTCCTCTAAGTCAAGGGGCATCAGAGATCCCAACCCCCAGAAAATGAGTCAGACAATGACAGGTGGGCACTGTGATTCTTTGCTGTATTGTCCTCTGGAGGAAAATGCCACAGTGCACCTTGGGCATTACAGGTTTTTGTATGTCCAATCTATAATTTCTGTTTTCTAAGAAAGAGGAAGTAATTTTTTTTTTAAATTGCAATTATTTAGGTAAAAACATATGAAGCAGAAATGAGAATTAAATATGAAAGAGACATTGGCATATGGTTTTCACCTAAGGGAAGGGCATGGCAAATAGATGGGGATACAATGGAAACAGTGATAGACTATTTTCTTGGGGGCCAAAATCACTGCAGATGGTAACTGCAGCCATAAAATTTAAAGATGCTTATTCCTTGGAAGAAAAGCTATAACCAACAGCATGTTAAAAAGCAGAGACATTACTTCGTCAACAAAGGTCCATCTAGTCAAGGCTATGGTTTTTCCAGTAGTCACGTATGAATGTGAAAGTTGGACCATAAAGAAGGCTGAGTGCCAGAGAATTGGTGCTTTTGAACTGTGGTGTTGGAGAAGACTTTTGAGAGTCCCTGGGACTGCAAGGAAATCAAACCAATCTATCCTAAAGGAAATCAGTCCTTAATATTCATTGGAAGGATCGATGCTGAAACTCCAATACTTTGGCCACCTGATGCAAAGAACACAATCATTTGAAAAGACCCTGATGCAGGGAAAAATTGAAGGCAGGAAGAGAAGAGGACAGCAGAGGACGGGATGGTTGGATGGCATCACTGACTCACTGGACATGAGTTTGAATAAGCTTTGGGAGTTGGTGATGGACAGGGAAGCCTGGTGTGCTGCAGTCCATTGGATCACAAAGAGTTGGACGTGACTGAGTGACTGAACAACAACAAAAGTTAGTAAAGAGAAAACCATGGCACAAAATCTGACTATTGGCAAACACTTCTGCTGCTGCTGCTGCTAAGTCACTTCAGTTGTGTCCGACTCTGTGTGACCCCACAGATGGCAGCCCACCAGGCTCCCCCATCTGTGGGATTTTCCAAGCAAGAACACTGGAGTGGGTTGCCATTTCCTTCTCCAGTACATGAAAGTGAAAAGTGAAAGTGAAGTCGCTCAGTCGTGTCCGACTCTTAGCGACCCCATGGACGGCAGCCTACCAGGCTCCTCTGTCCATGGTATTTTCCAGGCAAGAGTACTGGAGTGGGGTGCCATTGCCTTCTCCTATTGGCAAACACTGGACCAAGCTAATTTTATTCTCATTATTTTGAAGACTTGGAGGATATCATAACACTAAAAATAAGTTTTGTGAATAAACCAAGGTTTAAAAAACAAGGACTTGAAATCTTTATGAGAGGAGATAAAATAAGAACAGAAATTTAACAGGAAATGGATGCTCTAAGGAAACTAGGCAAACATATTCAACAGTTAAATTAAAAGCCTCAATTAGAAGACAGAATTAGAAATTTAGAAGAATCTTGAATAAGGGATATAAACGTCAAATTAAAAAGATGTCATGTAATGTAGGGGAAAATGACAAAAACAATGAAAATAGTTAATATCATAGTAATGGGAAGACAATAAATGGAAATCCAATTTAAGAATTATGAATTTCTTGAAAAATAAATCACAACAATTGGAACAGAAGCAACAGTCGAAAGATATAACTGAAGAACACATGGCTTATGTTGAAAATATAACTGAGTATACAGATGAAATGCCAATACTTTGGCCATCTGATGGGAATAACTGACTCATTTGAAAAGACCCTGATCCTGGGAAAACTTGAAGGCAGGAGGAGAAGGAGACAACAGAGGATGAGATGGTTGGATGGCATCACCATCCAACATGACTCAATGGACATGAGTTTGAGTAAACTCCAGGAGCTGGGGATGGACAGGAAGACCTGGCATGTTGCAGTCCATGGGGTCACAGAGTCAGACACGACTGAGCGACTGAACTGAACTGAACTGAATTGACACAGATGTTAAATAGAAAATTAATGAATTTCTTATATACCCTAGAATTGAGTTGTGACTAAATAAATAGCCTTAATGCATTAAAAATATAAATTAAGGAAATAAAAATAAGATACCACTATATATATATTAGAATAAAGTGTGTAAAAACTAACAAGAGCAAAGTTGGTGGGAATCAAGAGCAACAGGAACTTCCATTCGTTGTTGGTGGAAATGCAAAGTGGTGCAGCTACTTTGGAAGACAGTTTGCCAATTTCTTACAAAGCTAATCATAGTCTTAACATATGATACAGCAATTGCATCCTAAGTATTTACCCAACTGATTTGAAAAATTAGTAGTTAGTAGTTCAGTCACTAAGTCGTATCCAACTCTTGTGACCCCATAGACTGTAGCTTGCCAGGCTCCTTTGTCCATGGGATTCTCCAGGCAAGAATGTTTGAGTGGATTGCCATTTCCTTCCCCAGGGGATCTTCCCAACCCAGAAATTGAACCTAGGTCTCCTGCATTGCAGGCAGATTCTTTACCGACTGAGCTAAGTATGAGAGAAGCCCTCATAGATTTGAAAAATTATGCCCACACAAAAACCTGCACGTGAATGATTATATCAGCTTTATTCATGATTTCCCCAAATTGGAGGAAACCAAGATTTCCTTCAGTAGGTAAATGGATAAGCAAACTGTGCTACATCTATGTGTATGTACAATATACATACTTACTTACTAATTAAAAAGAAATGAATAATCAAACCACAAAAGATGGGTAGATGTTAAATATGTATTGCTAAGTAAAAGAAGCCAAACTTAAAAGACTTTCTAATGTATAATTTCAATTACATGACCTTTTGGAAAGGTAAAACTACACTGAGAGTAAAAAGATCAGTGGTTACCAGGGTTATGGAGGAGAGTTGAAAAAAGGAAGCACGGGATATCTTCAGTTCAGTTCAGTCACTCAGTCGTGTCCGACTCTGTGATCCCATGGACTTCAGCATGCCAGGCATCCCTGTCCATCACCAGCTCCTGGAGCTTGCTTAAACTCATGTCCATTGAATCGGTGATGCCATCCAACCATTTCATTCTCTGTCGTCCCCTTGCATCAGGTGGCCAAAGTATTTTAGAGTGGAGAAGTTCTTCAGTATGATATTGCAATGGTGATCCATGACACTATGCAGTTATTGAAACCTACAAACTTTGTGGGCTTCCCAAGTGGCTCAGTGGTTAAAGAATCCACCTGCAATGCAGGAGACACAGGTTTGATATCTGGGCCAGGAAGATCCCCTGGAGGAGGGCATGGAAACCCACTCCAGTATTCTTGCCTGGAGAATCCCATGCAGAAAGGAGCCTGGCAGGCTACAGTCCATAGGGTCACAAAGAGTTAGACACAACTGAAGTGACTGAGCATGCATGCATAGAACTTTGCAACAAAGGATGAATCTTAAAATGGTAATTTTAAAAATCATTTAGAAATTTAGGGAATCTCAACATGGAATGCCGAATGTGACAAAATAATTCAACTGCTATAGGTATATGAAGCAACTTCACTGAGTGAGATGGTGGGAAAAGATATTAACCTAAGTAACTTTATAAACAAGTGGCATCTGTAAGATTAAAAAAAAAAAAACCCACAAAGCAAAACAAGAAAATCACAAAACTGTACATAAGCTCTGTATTCTAGTTAATAAAATTCTCACAGTTTACAGGTTAAGAATTCTGATAGCACTGTACATATAAATTGGAATGGAACAATGAAGTAAATTAACAGCAAATGGTAGGAACCAACTTTCTCACTTTTGGAGTGGGAGGTTATACAGAAGCAAGGGAAAGAGGCTAGAATAATCCATATGATAATAGATTAAAGATACTAGTATGAGTTCATTTTTAGCTCACTGCCAATATAGATGGCTATATATAAAAATATTTATAGATACGTTTAAGTATATGGTTTAGTAAACATACATATATTTCCTTGCTCTGTAAACTTAAAGAATCTATTAATAGAACACCTCAATAGCAAGGCTTCCCTGGTGGCTCAGCTGGTAAAGAATCTGCTTGTAATGCAGGAGACTGGTGTTCGATCCCTGGGTTGGGAAGATCCGATGGAGAAGGAAATGGCAACCCCCTCCAGTATTGTTGCATGGAGAATTCCATGGACAGAGGAGCTTGGCAGGCTATATAGTCCCTGGGCTTGCAAAGAGTCAGACATGACTGGACAACTATCACTCACTCACTTAACAGCAATGAGTCCACCTACTACCCATATCTTGATTTTAATACCATTTGCCAATAAAATAAACCAGAGCTCCATAAAGAAATGACTGATTATATAATAAGGAAAAGAAATACTCAAGATGAGCCTGGAGTATCTTGAAGTGCCAGAAAGTAGGAAAGTGTGTGTGTGTGTGTATGTGTGTGTAAGAGAGAGAGAAATCTAGATATTCAGCTCTGATGAGGATATGTCAAAGGGACACAGCATCCAACTAAAAAAACTCCCAGTGGTTAAAGTTGGAACAGTTTGATCAACAAAATAAAGTAGTAATGGATTATAATTTACTATAAAAGATAGCAATTGATGAGTCCATACTCATGTAAACAAATAACTGGATAAATAAATGTGTATATGCTTAGTTGCTTCAGCTGTGTCCAATTCTTTGCAAACCTATGGACTGTAGCCCGCCAGGCTCCTTAGTTCATGGGATTCTCCAGGCAAGAATACTGGACGGGTTGCCATATCCTTCTCCAAGGGATCTTTCTGATCCATGGATTGAACCTGTGTCTCCTGAGTCTTCTGCATCACAGGTAGATTCTTTAATGCTGGGCCACAGGGAAACCCAAATAAATGGGTAGAAAGAGACAATTCTCTTATGAAAAATTCCAAGTCATTTATGTAGATGCTCCTCCCTCAAGGAAGTGGAGCATAATTCCTCACTATGTGTGGAGTACACATAGTCAATGACTTCCTTCCAAAAAATAAAAAGAAAAAGGTTCTTGTCCTTACTTACTTCCTTTGTTCTAGAAGTCTTAAGACCAGTGGCCCAGTGGTAGCTGTGACAACAGTTAATCAATCCAAGCTATGGACTCAGAAAAAATACACTGTGCTAAGAGTTAGGATTGTCTGACTTTAACCTCCACACAACCACTGAACTGTCTGAGTCTGAAGTATCTCGTCTCTAAAGTAAAGATAATACAATTTACTGCCCTACAGTCAAGAAATTCAATGCCAGATGATTTTTAAGTTCTCTTCTAACTCTAAGATTTATGGTGGCAGGAAGATATGGTAATAACTTGGCTTTGCCCCTTTTTCTGGGTTCCCACTCTTACTTTGACCAGAGATTAGCTTGGATGCTTTGACCCAAGGTAGATCTGCTGGAGTCTTTAAGAATATTGTCAAGTCATGACTTCTCCATCCCAAGTAATAGTCCTGCAGATTCCCTTTTTTTCCTTTTCTAGTTCTTTTCCTGACATTTTTTGGATGCTTGGCATTGGAATGTGCATTGGATTTTGTAAATTGTGTGATCAAATCCCAAGCTCTGGGTGACAAGAAGACATTTGTCTTAGGTTATCAGTTTCCAACACCAACAGGTAGCAAGATTCTTCACATTTCCAAAATAAATGCCAAAGCAACTACTGAAAACCAAAGGGAAGGCAGTTGCACATATATTTGGGTAAATCACTGCAGCCCTATTTACAATAGCCAGGATATGGAAGCAGCCTAAATGTCCATTGACAAATGAATGGATAAAGATGTGGTACATATATGGTATAACTGGCCATAAAAAGGAACAAAATTGGGTCATATATAGTTATGTGGATAAAACTAGAGCCTGTGATACAGAGTGAAGTAAGTCAGAAAGAGAAAAACAATATCATATATTAACACATGTATATGGAATCTAGAAAAATGGTACTAATGACCATATTTGCAGGGCAGGCATAGAGATGCAGATGCAGAGTACAGACTTGAGGCCACAGTGGAGGAAGGGGAGGGTGGGACGGATAGAGAGAGCAGCATTGACTTATACACACTGCTGCTGCTGCTGCTAAGTCGCTTCAGTCGTGTCTGACTCTGTGCGACCCCGTAGACAGCAGCCCACCAGGCTCCCCCGTCCCTGGGATTCTCCAGGCAAGAACACTGGAGTGGGTTGCCATTTCCTTCTCCAATGCAGGAAAGTGAAAAGTGAAAGGGAAGTCGCTCAGTCGTGTCCGACTCTTAGTGATCCCATGGACTGCAGCCCACCAGGCTCCTCCGTCCATGGGATTTTCCAGGCATGAGTGCTGGAGTGGGGTGCCATTGCCTTCTCCGCTTGTACACACTACCATGTGTAAAACAGATAACTAGCGGGAAGCTGCTGTACAGCACAGGGAGCTCTATGATGACCTAGAGGGGGTGGGATGGGGGTGGGAGGGAGGCTCTAGAGGAAGGGGATTTATATACATGTAGCTGATTCACATTATTGTACAGCAGAACAAACACAGCATTGTAAAGCAATTATATTCCAATTAATTTTTTTAATTATAAAAATTAAGAAAATAAACACCAAGCTCTTACTATATAGCACAGGGAACTATAGTCGGTATCTTGTAATAAACCATAATGGAAAAGGATATGAAAATGAATGAAGGTATATCTATATATACAGCTGATATATAGTTGAATCATTTTACTCTGGACCAGAAATCAGCATTGTAAATCTACTATACGTCAATAAAAAATATAAATAGATAAAATGAGAGCACAGAAAAAATTGAAAAGAGCTTTACAATTAGCAAGAGCTAATGCAGTGTACTTGTTTGAAATGTACTTTTATTATGTTCTGTTGGTGCCATTAATGAGGAGAAGGGATGAGAAGTCACCAGTTAAGCAGAAGAGTTAGACCAAGGGGTGGGCCAGCTGGGCAGCTGCTGAGGTCAGTAATATACACTGAGTACCAAAACACTGCAGCACTAGATTATCTGGGAAAGCAACAGATGGTGTAAATTGTGTTGACCAGGACACCTTTCAAGAAGATTAATGGATGTGTTCAAAAGGAACATTTGATAGGCATCCCGGGACAAAGAGGAAAAGATCCAATTTCTGATGGAAATTGGAGTAAGTAAGCACCTCATATTAATATAATAAAAATAGACTTGAGTTCTACCATTAATATCTTGTCCTCACTAAAGTTGTTTCCAGTTACTCTCACCTTAATAACTGGTCCTCCATTTGTTAAGACTAGAATCTAGTAGATGTCCTTGATTGCTTTTTATACCTACTGTCCGTATGCAATCCATCAGCAAATCGTTTCTCTATTTCCAAAGCATGCAGCACAGTCATTCACTTTCTATTGTCTGAAGCCTTATCCCAGGCTAATCATTCATTTCTTTTTGATATCAATATGGAAGGGAATTTTTGTTTTCTTACTTTGTTATTAAGTTCAAGCTTTGCGTAAGAATGCTATATGGATATAAAATGCTCTCTCTTTATAGACTTTTTTTCAGATATTCTTTGGGACTTGCTAAAATTTTCTTTAAGCCTACCAGTTATCTGAGTGATTTCATAAATAATTCACATGCAACTACATTATTCAATAAATATCTATAAGCTCCTTATTAATTATTAATCTTTTTTAGATCTTCTGTATCCTTAAGAATTTTTCATCTTTGATCTGTCTATATCTGTGAGAGGACTGTTGAAATCTTCTGTTTTTACAGTGTGTTTGTTATATGTTTCTTGTCCCTATATTTTCTGCTTTATGAAAATTGATGCTATTACTGAATGCATAGATATTAACAATCATATCTTCATTGTAAATTGTAGTTTTTATTAGTATAATGTGTCCCTCTTTGTCTCATTTAATATCTTTGATCTGAATTCTACTTTGTCTGATAACAAAATTAAGTCCACTCTTTTTCTTTGAGTGTCCCTCGGAAACTTTTGGGCATGCTTTTGTTTTTAACTTTTCTGAATAATTTATCTTAGATGCATTTCAGGAATAAAGTATACTGTTGGATTTTGCTTTGTCTGAAAATCTCATTCTTTAGAAGGGGAGATAATACCATGTATATTTACTGATACAGTAAAATCCTTAACCATATATCTGCTTTATCTTCTCTTTTGTGAGGCTATTTGTGTGTGTGTGCTTAGGAAAGGTTGTATTTTTGTTTTAATGGTTACTAATACTTATTTAGCACCCTCTTAGTCCTTTCTTTCCCTAAATAGTATCACTTACATTATAACCAATATTGAAATAACCTGTAACCTCTTCTCACTATACCGTCCCTCCTTTTTTCTCACTATTTTAGTGCCCTAGTATTATCTTCCAGAGAAGGCAATGGCACCCCACTCCAGTACTCTTGCCTGGAAAATCCCATGGATGGAGGAGCCTGGAAGGCTGCAGTCCACGGGGTCACTGAGGGTCGGACACGACTGAGCGACTTCACTTTCATGCATTAGAGAAGGGAGTGGCAACCCACTCCAGTGTTCTTGCCTGGAGAATCCCAGGAACCGGGGAGCCTGGTGGGCTGCCGTCTATGGGGTCGCACAGAGTCGGACACGACTGAAGTGACTTAGCAGCAGTAGTATCTTCACTTTCACTTTTCATTTTTCACTTTCATGCATTGGAGAAGGAAATGGCAACCCACTCCAGTGTTCTTGCCTGGAGAATCCCAGGGACCGGGGAGCCTGGTGGGCTGCTGTCTATGGGGTCGCACAGAGTCAGACACGACTGAAGCGACTTAGCAGCAGCAGCAGCAGCAGCAGTATTAACTTAGAGTTAATGAAAGTAATTAAAATATATTTAACTACTATGACCCTGTTATTCGCTTTAAAGGGTATCATTTTATTTCCAGCTAATATACACAATGCAATCAATAATTTATCACATTTCAATTAATCTTCCCCTTCTCCACACCCATTTTTGTTAATTTTATTATTTTTACATTGTCTAAGCATAAACATTTACATTTTTTATCTCCAGATACTTGTGTTTTAATTTAGTGTCATAATGAAATATACTCAGTGGTTACCCCCAGACTTCATGCTAAAGCTTCTTCAATCTCTGGGCTTGTGTAAAGCTCAGTTTCTTATAAATGCTCCTGGAAGAGCTCATGGGATTAATGTTCTCAGAGTCCTTCCATATTCTTAATTGTGTGAATGTAGCCTTTATAATTAAAGAAGAATTTTTCTAACTATAAAATCCTAGTTCATATTTTCTTTCTTTCTCTGAATATCTTAAACACAGTGTTCCATTGTTTTTTAAACATCAAAAAGGAACCTGTCATGATATCATCCTAATCTGATTTTCTTTCCTTTATGAATAATGTGTCTGTTTGCCTGGATTCTCAGATTCTTTTTTTAAAGTCCTTTGGTTTTACCATAATATGTTTCTCTCTTGAATGCTCTGGTTTGTGTTTCCAAGGTACATGACGATGTGCCCTTTGAATATGAAAATTCAAAGCTTCTTTTATTTTAGGAAAGATTTCTTGAATTATGCTTTTTAAATATTTATTCTGTTTCACAGCTTCTTCAGTATCTTCAATTATATGAATATTTGATTTCCTTTTTCTTGAGTTTCATATGAATATCTCTTTCCCCCAAATCTATTTTTTCCCTTTTTAAAAAATTCCCTTTGATTTTTTTCACTTTTCTTCTTTACATCCCATACCTCCCTTTATTATATTTTCCATGGGGGTCTCTTCCTTCCTGTGTACCTGCTCATTATGCTGAAACAGAGCAGGATCCTGTGGTCCTTGCCTCCCCACCATGTCCTCTGCCTCCTTTTGTCTGTGGAAAACTTTAGCCAAGGAATAAGTTTAATCAGAGAAATGTGAAAACAAAGGAAAACAGTCAAAGGAGACTAAATAATAATAATGTAGTCACTAAGCATAGTCAAGGACGTTTAGTTCTTTCTCAAGGGCTCTATAGATAATATTCTGAGCCATAGCCTATGAGCAACACTTTGCGACCCTGTGGGCTGCAGCCCACCGGGCTCCCCGGTCCATGGGATTCTCCAGGCAAGAATACTGGAGTGGGTTGCCATTTCCTACTCCAGGGGATCTTCCCAGCCCAGGGATCAAATGTGCTTCCTTATATCTCCTGCATTGGCAGACAGATTCTTTACCACTAGCCCCATCTGGGAAGCCCCTAGGAACTGAAGATTAACTGTACCACAACGAAGATCATGGCATCTGGTCCCATCACTTCATGGCAAATAGATGGGGAAACAGTGTGAGACTTTATTTTGGGGGGCTCCAAAATCACTGCAGATGGTGACTGCAGCCATGAAATTAAAAGACGCTTGCTCCTTGGAAGGAAAGTTATGACCAACCTAGATAGCGTATTGAAAAGCAGAGACATTACCTTGCCAACAAAGGTCCGTCTAGTCAAGGCTATGGTTTTTCCTGTGGTCATGTATGGATGTGAGAGTTGGACTGTGAAGAAAGCTGAGCGCTGAAGAATTGATGCTTTTGAACCGTGGTGTTGGAGAAGACTCTTGGGAGTCCCTTGGACTGCACAGAGATCCAACCAGTCCATTCGGAAGGAGATCAGTCCTGGGTGTTCTTTGGAAGGAATGATGCTAAAGCTGAAGCTCTAGTACTTTGGCCACTTCATGTGAAGAGTTGACTCATTGGAAAAGACTCTGATGCTGGCAGGGATTGGGGGCAGGAGGAGAAGGGGACGACAGAGGATGATAAAGTTGGATGGACGTGAGTTTGAGTAAACTCCGGGAGTTGGTGATGGACAGAGAGGCCTGGCGTGCTGCGATTCGTGGGGTCGCAAAGAGTCGGACACGACTGAGCGACTGAACTGAGCTGAACTGAAAACAACCAAGATGATGCTGGTCAGACTGCTGATGACCAATTTGAAGATGACTGTGAGAGATGACTGTGCTGTTTCTGCATGTAGCCACCCTCCCACCCCCACCCAATCTATCTATAAAGGCTCTCACCCTCTGCTTGTCAGTGGGGGAAGTTGGCGTTTGTACAGATATCCACCACCCCCCGCTCTACACTGCCAGTTGCCAGCATCTGAAATAAAGCAAACGTTCCACCAATCTAGCATGTTTATTGCTTTTTGAAAGGCGAGCAGCTGGACTCCACACACACTCTTTTGGTAGCAATGTCTTCATCTCAGAACTTTTCTTTTAAAGTCATTTCCTGTGTTATGTCAGTTCTCATTTCATATCTTCTTGTCTAACCATATAATTTCTAAATTCATCTAGTTTTTATTTGTGTCAATTTTAAAGTTCCAATCATTTAAAAAATTTCTTTTAACTTGGTTTGAAATGTAGTTACAGTTTGTCTGCTTTGTGATCACACATGTCATATTCCTTTGTTTTCATATTTAAGTGAGGTAGGTTTTTCCGTGATGGGAAAGGGATAGGTCGGGGTGATTTCCCAGCTTTCTGATTCAAGAACTTCCCTATTGCACCAGAGTATCATGCATTGGAGAAGGAAATGGCAACCCACTCCAGTGTTCTTGCCTGGAGAATCCCAGGGACAGGGGAGCCTGGCGAGCTGCCGTCTCTGGGGTCTCACAGAGTCGGACACGACTGAAGTGACTTAGCAGCATGGTCTCAGTGTATCACCAGGCTCCACTCTCTCAGAGCTTGATCTGGTTCAGAGAGATTTTCTACCTCCATACTTGTGTTTACCAGGGACCCAAAGGCCTCACCTTCCAAAAACAGTCTTCTCCCCTTTAGTTGGTATGCATTTCCTGCTCAGTATTTCCTGGAATCTGCTTCCTCTGGGTTCCTTTACCCCTTAACCCACATTTGCTGTATTCTGCTAAGTTTTTATCCTTTTTCTATCAGTAACTGCTCAAGGTGAGGGTTAGGGTTAGTCTTTTGGAGAGAAAATGTTTGCTGGATAATTTTGAGAGTGGGCTTGGACTAATGTGTCTGTATCTCTCGGTGGCTTGCACCCTTTTCCTACCTCAGAGCTCATGAAGGCATTCCCAAGGATTGCCCATTATTTTACTGAAGATACGGTCTGTGGGAGTTTTTCCTTTGCTATCCTACGTGCTCCATTTGGGTGGGAATGATTTGCAATGACTTAAAACTATGTCTTTAGCATAATCCCACTGCCCTGGTGTCATTTCAAGATGTGAAGCAGATCCTATCAACTTCCAGCTTAAAACACTCAAAAGTTTCCCATCAATCTCAAAATCGAACTCAAATTCTTTATTCTCACAAGATCAGTCTCCTCTTTAGCTCTCTGACCTCATTTCTAATCATTCTGCCTTGCTCTCTACATCCCAGAGCCACTAGCATTCCTTTTGCTCCTCAGACACACAAGCTTATTCCCCACGAAGGCTGATGCCTGGAATAACTCAGAGAGATCTTCCCTGTTCTCCAATCTAAAGCAGTCACCCAGTCACTCTGTCTTATCATGTTATCTTAATAATCTTCCCATCATGTATCATGATCTGGTACCATTCCTGTTTATATATCCATTCATGTTCTGTCTCCTCCATTACACTGTAGTCTGTGAGAGCAGAACTGTTATCTACTTCTTTACTGCTCCACCCCTAGTAGGGAGAACAGTCCCTGACACACTGATGCTATGCTATGCTAAGTCACTTGAGTCGTGTCCGACTCTGTGCGACCCCATAGATGGCAGCCCACCAGGCTTCTCCGTCCCTGGGATTCTCCAGGCAAGAACACTGGAGTGGGTTGCCATTTCCTTCTCCAATGCATGAAAGTGAAAAGAGAAAGTGAAGTCACTCAGTCGTGTCCGACTCTTAGCGGCCCCAAGGACTGCAGCCTTCCAGGCTCCTCCGTCCATGGGATTTTCCAGGCAAGAGTACTGGAGTGGGATAGTCAGTAAATATTTATTGAGTGAAAGAAGGGAAGAATGGGAGGAAGAGAAGGATACAAAGGCAGAGTTATGAAAAGAGTATTTTGCTTTGGACACAGAAAAATGTGAATTTACATTGTACTTCAATCACTAATTAGTTTTATGATTCCATGGATCTCTCAAAGACTCAGATCCCTAAATCTAAAACAAGGAGGAAATATCATCTTTCTCCCACTACACGGGGGATGATTAAATGAGATGATACATGCTAAAGCATTTAATAAAAAAATTGACATAGAGAGGTTTCCTTTTCTCCCACTCTAGCTCTCTCCTTCCTTCTTTCTCTCATTTCTCCTCCTCTAACATATGATTGCCAAGTTAACTGATGCATGTCTTTATGACCATGCTCAAATGTGGACTTTCTATCTGTATCTGATGATGCTTCTGCCTTCTGTAGTTTATAGCTACACTAGGATAGCTTTGCTCCTGTTGTCATTTCAATTCTATATAATTCTGCCTGTATACGAAAAGATTCATTCTGCTCATTGCTCTCTTATAAAATACAGGGAAAAAGAAACAGCAGAGGGAAAAAGCTTCCTTCTGAATCTCTTGAACCATCCTTCCTTTCATCTAAAAGTCATTCATAACAGTTCAATTAATAGTAAAATCCTCCAAACAAATGAGAATTCAGAAACTCTTTGATTTAAAAATTCCTAGGTAGAAGAGACTTTCCTTTACTGTTATTAATATTCTGTCTTTTGTGTGCTCAGTCACTAAGTCGTGTGCGACTCTTTGGGACCCCATGGACTACGGCCCTCCAGGCTGCTCTGTCCATGGGATTGCCCAGGCAGGAATAATTTCCTTCTCCAGGTCTTCCTGACCCAGGGATCGAACCTGGGTCTCCTGCATTGGCAGGTGTATTCTTTATCACTGAGCCACCAGGGAAGCATTCTGTCTTATAGTAAATTTTAGTTTTATTGCATTGTGAGCAGAGTGTAGCTTACACTATTTATACTTTCTGGGAGATACTGACATTTTCTTTGTTTCTCAATATATGAGCAGTTTTTTTTGAATGTGCCATGGACAGTTGAGAAGAATACACATCCCTACCACTGTGGTGCAAGGGTTGATATACATCCACACGATCTGTATCTACAGCCACACGACCCTAACCCTAACTCAATTAATTATGTTGTTTATATATTTTGTCTCATTAGTTAGTTACTTTTGTCTTCTTGATCTGTGTTATAATGAAAGAGGTATATTAAAGTTTTATTTTATAAGTGTGTCTCTAACTATGCCTCCTGGCAAGTTTTGTAGCTGTTTCATAAAGATGGTTGATCTTTTATTTATGCATAAATATTTATGTGTTATATATTCATTGTGAATTCTAGTGTTTAGCATTGAAAAGTACCCATCTTTGTCTTGTCATAGCTTTGGGACTTGAAATATTTGTTTAGTGTTAGCATAGCTACCCTGCTCTTTTTCTATTTCCATTTGCCTGGTATAAATGTGTCCATTCTATTAGTTTTAGCTTTTCTAAATCATTTTGTTTTAAGCGTGTCTCTCGATACAGCGCAGAGATGGGTTACATTTTGTGAACCAAACTGAAAATCTATTTGTTTGGTAATAAGTTTTCTGTTGTTGTTATGACCAATATGTTTTATCTGAACTTTATCATAATATTTTATAATTCTGTGTATTTTGGTCTATATATTATGCTTCTTTATCTATGAGATGTGTGTTTCTTTGCATATGTATACTATACATATATTTACTTATTTATAAATAATATATGGTATATGGGCTTCCCAGGTGGTGCATTAGTAAAGAATCTGCCAGCCAATGAAGGAGATGCAAGAGATGGAGGTTTGATCCTTGTGTTGAGAAGATCTCCTGGAGTAGGAAATGGCAACCCTCTCCAGAATTCTTGCCTGGAAAATTTCATGGACAGAGGAGCCTGGTGGGCTTCAATTCATGGGGTTGCAAAGAGTCAAATGTGACTGAGCGACTGAGCAGACACACACAGGTATAGTATATATTCAAGCATATCAATGTGTTGGTATACATTTCCTATTTTTGTTATTTAGGAAAATGTATATTTTTGTTTTAGATTAACCTTTGCATTTATGCCTTTTAAAAGTCTTTACTCTCTCCTTTTATTATTTGACCTTTTACTTCTTGATGTTTCAGAGATTTTTGGTTTTGTTTTATATCAATTAATGTGTGTGTGTGCTAAGTCACTTCAGTTGTGTCTGACTCTTTGTGACCCTATGGACTGTAGTGTGCCAGGCTCCTCTGTCCATGGGATACTCCAGGCAAGAATACTGGAGGGGGTTGCCATTTGCTTCTCCTGGGGATCTTCCTGACTCAGGGATCAAAATCAAACCCCGTGTCTTCTGTCTCTTGCATTGGCAGGCGGGTTCTTTACCACTAGTACCTCCTGAGAAGCCCATCAATTAATGTTACCTGTTTAAATAACAATGAGTTTTTTCTATTTTTGATCTTTCCTTCACCAACATCCTCCCCAAATTTCCATTATTTCTACTTTGTCACAATATATAACATTTATCTATTATTCTTCCACTCTTGTCTCCACCTTTGCTTTATTCTTATATATATTAATACATATACCTCATATATCTATTTTATAATGCTCACTTTAGTTCTTTTGCTGAATTTTCCCCAGTCATCCCTCTGTTGAATAAAACTCATCCCTAGTAGGCTCCTCAGGAAGGCCTGGAGGGCTCAGTGTTCCCCAAGTTCTTGTGTGCCAAAAACTGTTTATATATTTGTTGATATTTGAAGGACAGCTTGGCTGGATATAGAAGCCTTCATATTTTCATTCACTGAGGTTTCTAAGAGTGCTGCTCATTATTGCCTCGTTTTAATGCTAATTTTGAGGGGAACTGTTAATCTAATTACTTTCCCTTTGTAAATATTTTATCTTTTCTGTCTGGAGATCACAAAGAATTTATCTTTGAAATCTAATAGCTTTACTAGGATATGCCTCAGAGTTAATCATTATGGTTTAATCTTCCAAGGTATTCAGGGAGATATTTCAATGTGTAGCTTCAGATGTTTTTCTATTTCTGGAAAGTGAATTATAATCTTAATTATTTTAACTCTCTTCCATTACTTTTTCTTCTTTATGTATTCCAATAATGTGGATATTATTACCTCTCTGCCAGTCTTTCTCTTCTATTACTCTTTGACTTTATTTTCTACTTCATTCTTTATGTCATTTTTAATTTCTTGTTTTATCACCTTTCTTTAATGCCTCTTATTAAATTTTCATTGGTGTCTACTCTACCTTGGGCTCTTGCAATGTTCATTGCTAAGGTATTTTTATCTTTTAGTTCCACTTCTTTCCTGAGTTCAATTTCCTCTTACATTTTTTCCTATTTTTGTCCATGTGCCAAACTCAGCCCCACCCGAGTTCGCCTGATGGCAGTTGATTAAATAGTAGATCAGGCAAACTCCGAGGGCAAGGCTCCTGTGGCTCGGTCGCTAGTGGCCAGTGAGAATGGCCAGAAACCTTTCCCGGCATGCTCTGCGCCTACGTAAGAAGAAGCGGCAGACCCAGCCTGGGAAAATGCCTAGCCGGTTTTTCCCCCCCCCCCATTACCAGTGAGCAAGGCATGAAAGTAAGAGTGGAAAGTAACAGTGAAATAGGGACAGGCAAATAGAGAGAGACAAATGGCGGGAATTCAGGCGGTGCCATTCAAGCGCAAGGGAGGCGAGAGGCTGAGGCTTACCAAATTCTGCAAGGTTCTGGATGGTCCTGCCAAGGATAGTACCCAGGGTAGAGTCTTGTGGCAGAAAGAATTCAGAGACAGACAGAGGTCGAGAAAGCAAAGTGAGCAGTTATTTAAATTCAAGTACGTCCCCAGGGGAGAGGAGGCAGTCTCAGGTTTGTGCCTGCACTGTGTTTCTTTGGCTATCAGATTACATGAGATGCAGAAATGAAGAGATGAATATTCAGTTGTTTGGGAGGGATTTGAACATCTTTCCCCCTGATTTTCATCCCAGGTCCATCTTACTGAAAGGAGGAAGGATTTTGGTCCTCATTTAATCCGTGATCAGAGGGGTCATGGCTTCAGTGCATGATGGGAACTTCTTATCTGCAAGGCTAATTTTATTGTTATAAGGGCATAGTGAGCAAAAGGTTACATTCAGATGCTTGAGAGCCCCAGACGCTTATCGCCCGAAGTGTGTGGTTTCCTGTCAGTCTGGAGATGCCTGCTTTTCTTTGAGCAAGGACCCAGGTTGTTTATAAGATGCATGGTCTCCTCGCATTTGCCCCACCCTGGTTTCCCCACCCTCCCGCCCCAGCATCGGTTTCTTTCTCCTCCTATCTAGATAACTTGAACAGTTATCTGCCTGCTTGAACAGTCTTATGTGAGGTAGCCGTCCTTAAATTAGATACTGGGCCTTTAAGTCAGTTATACTTTAAAAGTCTCTGCCTTATAGTCCATGCCTCAAAATATTGGTAGTATTTTCAGATTTTGGAATGTCCAGTCTTTCTAGTGACTGATCCAAATACCTCCCAGGCCTCTTTGCCAGATCTCTTCTTTCTTCCCTGAATTCATCTGGATCCGCCTTTGCTCACCACAGTTTTCCAATGGGACAAGGGAGTGATGGGAGGATGAGGGATTATACTGAGGAGTTTGTTGATTTTTCTCTTTCTATTCGTGGTTACTTTGTTGCTAGGACATCCTCTGTCTTGAATTAATGCTGAGGGTATGGACTTATGCAGAAATTCCGTAATTATGAAGTTATTTTGTATCATTTGGGGAGGAAATTTCCGGCATACTTAACTAGTACATACTTTACATTGTCTTTAGTCAGAAATTTAAAAATGTGATGAACAGAATTTGCTGGATAAATTATTTCCTTTATGATGAATACTTATTGCTTTTGTGTGTTTTTGCTCATGCTAAGGCCATGAATATAGTCTCTTATGTTTTATTTTATTCATTGAACTTTTTTTTACCTCTCACATTCAAAATTGCCATTTACCTAAAATGGATTTTCTGTTGTGTGAGAGAGGGGATCTGTACTCCTTTTCGTGTTCTCCTCCTGCCCCTTTCAGTCTCCTTATTCTTCTTTTTCAAGTGAATATCCAAAGAACTTAGCACCATTTATTGAAAGGTTAATCCTTTTCCTTACTGAACTGAAATATCACCTTTGTCAAATATCAGGTGGCCATATGTGTTTGGTATTTGTATAAATTCTCTTTTCTGTTCTGTTGGTTTATTTGTCTTTCTGCATCACCCTAAGAAAGCAGTACTCACTGATATATCCCACTAATCCATTTTGGGGTGGGAGGGGAAGCTAGGGAGAAGGATGGCAAGAGAAACCGAACCCCAAAATGCTGGTATGGCGTTCTCATTCACTTTTTCAAAACCTCCTGTTTGACAATTACTTTAAAATTACAGATTAGTTATAATAATAAAAATATTACAATAGTACAAAAACAACTGTACACTTTTACTCCTAAATACCTTAGGCTACATTTATTAAGACTAAGACTAAGAATATGCTCTTATGTTAATAACTAGAACACAGTTATAAGTAAATTTACCATAATTGATCTGAAATTCTTCATATCACTTCCCTACTTCACTACAGTATCCAGTCTAGTGTCTGGTTTTGCTTTCAATTGTCATATGTCTTCATATATTGTAAAACATCAACAGTTTAAAGTATACAGTCTCCCTCCCTCCTTTTTCAAATAGAACCTGCCATGTTTTTGGTTTGTTTGGTGTTTCTGATCATTATACTCCAGTAACATATTCTTGGCCACAATACCACATACCTGTAATTTCCTTATTGGGCTATTACATCCTTACTGGGAAAGCTACAGAAAGTTCTTCACATTTTAGAAGTTATTATAAACTAGGGATAATATACTTTTATCTTTGATATCCCGTTTATCATTTGTTTCTTTGAGTTTGCTTGTAATGTTTTTACCTTGCAAACATTTTTGGCTTCTATGTAGTCAAACTTAAACACTCTTTTCTTAATGCATCTGAATTTTTAGTTATAATTAGAGAGGAATTTATTTGTATTTCTTCTAGTATTCATCAGTTCAGTTCAGTTCAGTTGCTCAGTCGTGTCTGACTCTGCGACACCATGAATCGCAGCACGCCAGGCCTCCCTGTCCATCACCAACTCCTGGAGTTCACCCAGACTCACGTCCATCGAGTCAGTGATGCCATCCAGCCATCTCATCCTATGGCGTCCCCTTCTCTTCCTGCCCCCAATCCCTCCCAGCATCAGAGTCTTTTCCAATGAGTCAACTCTTCGCATGAGGTGGCCAAAGTATTGGAGTTTCAGCTTTAGCATCATTCTTTCCAAAGAAATCCAAGGGCTGATCTCCTTCAGAATGGACTGCTTGGATCTCCTTGCAGTCCAAGGGACTCTCAAGAGTCTTCTCCAACACCACAGTTCAAAAGCATCAATTCTTTGGTGCTCAGCTTTCTTCACAGTCCTACTCTCACATCCATACATGACCACAGGAAAAACCATACATAGCCTTGACTAGATGGACCTTTGTTGGCAAAGTAATGTCTCTACTTTTCAATATGCTATCGAGGTTGGTCGTAACTTTCCTTCCAAGGAGTAAGCGTCTTTTAATTTCATGGCTGCAATAACTATCTGCAGTGATTTTGGAGCCAAAAAAAATGAAGTCTGACACTGTTTCCACTGTTTCCCCATCTATTTCCCATGAAGTGATGGGACCAGATGCCATGATCTTCGTTTTCTGAATGTTGAGCTTTAAGCCAACGTTTCACCCTCCACTTTCACTTTCATCAAGAGGCTTTTTAGTTCTTCTTCACTTTCTGCCATAAGGATGGTGTCATCTGCATATCTAAGGTTATTGATATTTCTCCCAGCAGTCTTGATTCCAGCTTGTGCTTCTTCCAGCCCAGTGTTTCTCATGATGTACTCTGCATAGAAGTTAAATAAGCAGGGTGACAATATATAGCCTTGACGTACTCCTTTTCCTATTTGGAACCAGTCTGTTGTTCCATGTCCAGTTCTAACTGTTGCTTCCTGACCTGCCTACGGATTTCTCAAGAGGCAGGTCAGGTGGTCTGGTATTCCCATCTCTTTCAGAATTTTCCACAGTTTATTGTGATCCGCACAGTCAAAGGCTTTGGCATAGTCAATAAAGCAGAAATAGATGTTTTTCTGGAACTCTCTTGCTTGTTTGATAATCCAGTGGATGTTGGCAATTTGATCTCTGGTTCCTCTGCCTTTTCTAAGACAAGCTTGAACATCAGGAAGTTCACGGTTCAGTATTGCTGAAGCCTGGCTTGGAGAATTTTGAGCATTACTTTACTAGCGTGTGAGATAAGTGCAATTGTGTGGTAGTTTGAGCATTCTTTGGCATTGCCTTTCTTTGGGATTGGAATGAAAACTGACTTTTTCCAGTCCTGTGGCCACTGCTGAGTTTTCCAAATTTGCTGGCATATTGAGTATAGAACTTTCACAGCATCATCTTTCAGGATTTGGAATAGCTCAACTGGAATTCCATCACCTCCACTAGTTTTGTTCGTAGTGATGCTTTCTAAGGCACATTTGACTTCACATTCCAGGATGTCTGGCTCTAGGTGAGTGATCATACCATCGTGATTATCTGGGTCGTGAAGATCTTTTTTGTATAGTTCTCCTGTGTATTCTTTCCACCTCTTCTTAATATCTTCTGCTTCTGTTAGGTCCATACCATTTGTGGCCTTTATCAAGCCCATCTTTGCATGAAATGTTCCCTTGGTATCTCTAATTTTCTTGAAGAGATCTCTAGTCTTTCCCATTCTGTTGTTTTCCTCTATTTCTTTGCATTGATCACTGAAGAAGGCTTTCTTATCTCTCCTTCCTATTCTTTGGAACTCTGCATTCAGATGCTTATATCTTTCTTTTTCTCCTTTGCTTTTCACTTCTCTTCTTTTCACAGCTATTTGTAAGGCCTCCCCACACAGCCATTTTGCTTTTTTGCATTTCTTTTCCATGGGGATGGTCTTGATCCCTGTCTCCTGTACAGTGTCATGAACCTCATTCCATAGTTCATCAGGCACTCTATCTATCAGATCTAAGCCCTTAAATCTATTTCTCACTTCCACTGTATAATCATAAGGGATTTGATTTAGGTCATACTTGAATGGTCTAGTGGTTTTCCCTACTTTCTTCAATTTAAGTCTGAATTTGGCAATAAGGAGTTCATAATTTGAGCCACATTCAGCTCCTGATCTTGTCTTTGCTGACTGTATAGAGCTTCTCCATCTTTGGCTGCAAAGAATATAATCAATCTGATTTTGGTGTTGACTATCTCGTGATGTCCATGTGTAGAGTCTTCTCTTGTGTTGTTGGAAGAGGGTGTTTGCTATGACCAATGCATTTTTTGGGCAAAACTCTAATAGTCTTTGCCCTGCTTCATTCCGTATTCCAAGGCCAAATTTGCCTGTTACCCCAGGTGTTTCTTGACTTCCTACTTTTACATTCCAGTCACCTATAATGAAAAGGACATATTTTTGGGGTGTTAGTTCTAAAAGGTCTTGTAGGTCTTCATAGAACCATTCAACTTCAGCCTCTTCAGCATAACTGGTTGGGGCAAAGACTTGGATTACTGTGATATTGAATGGTTTGCCTTGGAAATGAACAGAGATCATTCTGTCGTTTTTGAGATTGCATCCAAGTATTGCATTTTTGAGTCTTTTGTTGACCATGATGGCTACTCCATGTCTTCTAAGGGATTCCTGCCCACAGTAGTAGATATAATGGTCATCTGAGTTAAATTCACTCATTCCAGCCCATTTTAGTTCGCTGATTCCTAGAATGTCGATGTTCACTCCTGCCATCTCCTGTTTGACCACTTCCAATTTGCCTTGATTAATGGACCTAAGATTCCAGGTTCCTATACAATATTGCTCTTTACAGCATTGGACCTTGCTTCTATCACAAGTCACATCCACAACTGGGTATTGTTTTCGCTTTGGCTCCATCCCTTCATTCTTTCTGGAGTTATTTCTCCACTGATCTCCAGTAGCATATTGGGAACCTACTGACCTGGGGAGTTCCTCTTTCAGTATCCTATCATTTTGCCTTTTCACACTGTTCATGGGGTTCTCAATGCAAGAATACTGAAGTGATTTGCCATTCCCTTCTCCAGTGGACCACATTCTGTCAGACCTCTCCACCATGCCTGCCCGTCTAGTATTCATAGTTGATGACTTTTTTTTTTTTTGCCTTAATTGAATCTCTGATCCATTTGGAGTTTATATGAATGTATATATGTATACTGAATAAGCCCAATTCTACCTTTTTCCAAATGCCTACTCATTTGTCTAGCATTTATTAAAAAAAAAAAAACTATCAAGATTGAAGTTATTTGAGGTATTATCTTTATCATATACTATATTTTTCTATGTAGCTGTATATTTTTGAATAGTCTGCTCCAAAGGTCAGGGAATTTTTTGTGAAAGGCCAGATTGCAAGTAGTTTTGGCTCTGTGAACCCTATGACTCTCTCTGGAATGTCTCTGTTTCAATAAAATTTTATTTACAGAGAGATGGTGAATTGTATTTGGCCTGTGAGCTGTAGTTTGGTATCCTCTGGTCTGTTCTGTTGCTTATTTTGTCTGTACATTTATGAGCCAGTGCCACACTGTGTTAATTATAGATGCTTTGTAGTTTGTTTTTATATCTGGTAGGGCTAATCTCCACTCGGAGCTCAATCTCTTTCTAAGTTTATTTTTCTGTGTGAAATTTAGCATCAACTTGAGAGGTTAAAAACAAAAATTCATCAGAAATTGCTTCAGAATTACATTAAATTTAAAGCCAAGTCAGTTTAATTCTGTGTCTTGTTTGTCCCCCCCTTTTTAAATCTCAGTTGCTTTTGGTACTTAAGAAACTAAGTATTTTTATTGTAAAGTTTCCTATTATATGAATACTGTTTATACTGCCCTTAATCTTCTTTTTGCTTTCTAATCCCTCTAGACTCTGATCCTCGGTTTTAAACAGAATCTGTTGACTCTTCCCGTGACCTATACATCAGTCAATGGTGTTATTCTATTTTCTTAATTGTCAGTCCCTTCTCCTCCCATTTTTAAATCTGCATTCTCCCTACTTCATCAGAATTAGTAATATTTACATATTATTTTAAAATCTATATTCCCATCTTGTTTTAGTCCTTGCTGTACAATTAAAAATATGTTAAATCCTTATTGTATATCCTTTCAAAGAATTTTCTTTCAGTCATCTTTGTTTGAATGAAGATCGTGCTTTAATAAGTTTCTCAGGGAGGGTACATATGCAAAAGAAATAGTGAAAAATATTTTACTTTTTCAGTTCCTGTGATGTGATTCTTTTTTCCATTCTAAGGTGGAGAAAATGGTGAATTATTCCAAACAGTAATAGAAATAATAGTGTATTTTGGGAGCATTTGCAACACCTAGGTCAGCTTCTTCAGTTACCCAACTCTGCATGTCTTGTGGAGCTGGGACCATTCAGAGTCCTTTTGCTTCACATAAATTTAACTCATATTACCTGTGTATCAAGCAGAGGCAACCAAACAAGTTTTTTTAGAATGTTAGCTGTTCAGGGGTAAAAAATAACACAAAACTATATAAGTCCAAGGCCAACGTAATGCAGCCTATGAATATCTCAGGTAGTGGTTCTAATGCATAGTAAATAGTGCTCACTTAGCATAATGTAAAATTCTGATACTAATTTTCAGTAATTTCCCTTTTGTTAACTCCTGTAACCATCTATGGAGAGTCTCTGGTGTGATGTGTCTTCTGCCAACATGACTGGTACAGCATTACCCTAAGGAACATTTTTACATGCTTGGTCCAGCCATGGAGCATGAATGATTCTTGTCCTTATATTCTATTCCCTGGGCCCCCTATTATGAGATCACAAGTGAAAGCTCTGGAGACATGTTGCTTCTGGGAAAGAATCAGATGTATAGAGAAGGTGTGATATACTTTGGAGACAATGAAGTGAAAAGAAAGAAAGAAGAAAAAAGAGTTGAAAGTTAAGGAGCCCAGTAAAATGAAAGAGAAACTAGACCCAGCAACCATTCTTTTGCCAAACTTCTCATCGTCCATTATGGAAATGCCACTGAAAAGAGGATAATGGACAGAAAGGGATGCCTCTAAACATTAAACACTATCCAAAATAAAAATAGAAATAGAAAAGAATCAGACCTCAAACAGGCAGAATTACTAAAGTCAGAAAGTAGAAGTTTCTGAAGGCTCTTCACAAAATGATACATTCACTGTTTTTTCTAATAATTATCTCCATTCCATAGTTGTTTTTTTTTTTTTTTTTTTACTATCAGTCACATCAGAAGCCTTGACAATTCAGGTGTGTCTGAATATGCCTTATAAACAATAAATAGTATCTCCAGAATCTCTGTCCAGTTCTATTAATAAAACATATGACTGGTTCTCAGAAAGTAGCAAATTCTATGATAACTTCCACAGACTGTCTTCTCCAATTTTAATTTTCCCAGATTTGAATCACCATCCTTTTCCTGCAGTTTTGTCAAGTAGGAAGTTGTAGCCAAACCTTCCATTCTGTTGAGGATATCTTCAGAAGCATTCTGCCTTCTTGAAGTTAGGGCACTATTTCTGTGGACTGTCAGAAATTGTTATGTTCTAACGTTCTAATGGAAGATTGAGATTTTCTTCCGGGCCAGATTTTATGCACTAGAGAACCAATAAAGCAGAACAGTGAAATGCATATCAAAGCATCATTATTCATGAAGGCCCAATAACTCATAAAGCATAGAATTCCTTGGGTAATGTTCAAATGGAGAGCACTCAGGAACATAACGAATAGTTTGTCCAATCTCCTCCTAAATTTAGACCAAACACAGAACTTGGCACAAACTTGCAGAGACTTAGGTATGAATGGAGTCAGAGCTCACTTATTCAGTTACTTAAGCTGAGGACCATTGTCTGTCCTAAAATCTCAGGTTCTAGCAGATGGAGAGGGTCAAAGAAGTAGTCCTCATGTAAACATGGCCAAATGGATGTCAGATTCTCATTAATTTTACCCATCTGAAAGGTCATTCCTACTCTAAAGTGAATAAGCAGTAACTCACAATTTTTGAAAAATGACTTTAATATTCTCCATGTTTTGAAGGCAGAGAAAAACCTCTCTTATAAAGAAACATGAAAAAGAAGGGCCAAGTGTTTCCTATTAATACATTCTTAGTAGTTGCTATCATGAATACAAACGTGAACAATGAGTAGTGAGGACCACACATATCAATTGGTTCTGAAATAAACAGACTGTAGAGTAGCATCATTGGAGAAGGAAATGGCAACCCACTCCAGTGTTCTTGCCTGGAGAATTCCAGGGACGGCAGAGCCTGGTGGGCTGCTGTCTATGAGGTCACACAGAGTCAGACATGACTGAAGCGACTTAGCAGCAGCAGCAGCAACAGCAGCAGCAGAGTAGCATCACTGCAAACTCCAAGCCACCAGCAAAAAAAAAAAAAAAAAAATTAAAGTCAAATATTCAACTCTGTCATTGAGAATTCACGGAAATAAATTCCTTGAGTTTTCATGGAAAAAACTATTTCTTTTAGATGATCAAAACCCCACTTATTTCTTTTCCTAAACTGTGACTCTGAAAGGGTGGGAGAAGGCAATGGCACCCCACTCCAGTACTCTTGCCTGGAAAATCCCATGGATGGAGGAGCCTGGTGGGCTGCAGTCCATGGGGTCACTAAGAGTTGGACACGACTGAGTCACTTCACTTTCACTTTTCACTTTCATGCATTGGAGAAGGAAATGTCAACCCACTCCAGTGTTCTTGCCTGGAGAATTCGAGGGATGGTGGAGCCTGGTGGGCTGCTATCTATGGGGTCGCACAGATTCGGACACGACTGAAGCAACTTTGCAGCAGTAGCAGCTGCAGCTGAAAGGGTAGGGATAAGTAGTCTTTCATCTCTCATAGCCTGGCTGAAAATGCAACTATATCAAGAACCATCTTCAATGGATGGAACTGACCACTTTGCACCTGACTCCTTTAGGAAGCAAGTTAACAACACTGAAATTCAGAACCAGATTGACCCTGGCTGGCCTCTTTAAGACCTTTCAAACATCTCTGTTCAGGACATTTCAAGTACTTGTACAAAAATAAAAAGATAGAGGATTTGATTCTGTATGAGCTTTTAAGCTGCATGTATACACAAAATCATGGAGAAGGAAATGGCAACCCACTCCAGGGTTCTTGCCTGGAGAATCCTATTGACAGGGGAGATTGATGGGCTACTGTCCATAGGGTCACAAAGAATTGGACACGACTGAAGTGACTTAGCAGCATGCATATCAAAGCATTTCACAATGGGAAATGTAAATGGTGACTATATTAACTTACTTGATCAAAAAGTGTTTTATAAAAAATAAAGAACTTACTATTAATAATTCAAAACATCAATAACAGCAAGACTCTTAGTTCTGATTGCTAACGGATTGGTTAGCAGACATGGCTATCCACTGTAGAGTAAATCTTCTTTTGCTCTGAATACCATGCATTTATATTTTTGCTTTTCCATCATTTTATCTTTGATATAGAAACTTTATGGACCCCCAAGAGATAATACTACTGGACAAGCATCAGCAATAAGTCTAGCTTTTAATCACTAAATAAATATTTTAGGATCATTTACAGTGCATCAGAGTGACCTTATAAATGCAGCTAGGCATAGATTTGATCAATCTGGACTGATCAATCAAGCAAAAAGATTGATCAATCTTTTGCTGTAAGGGATATAGGTGACAATCTCATACCATCTAAATTTTCCCAAAAGTTCTATTATACTTTTGACTCAAAGATTCTGCAAAAGTAGCATTAGAGGAACTCTTTTCTCCACCACTGAATCATTTACCCCAGAATTTAGAAAATGATCTTATCTTCCCTGATAGCACAGTTGGTAAAGAATCTGCCTACAATGCTGGAGACCCCGGTTTGATTCCTGGGTTAGGAAGATCTGCTGGAGAAGGGATAGGCTACCCACTTCAGTATTCTTGGCCTTCACTGTTGACTCAACTGGTAAAGAAGCCACCTGCAATGTGGGAGACCTGGGTTCAATCCTGGTGTTGGGAAGATCCCCTGGAGACGGAAAGGCTACCCACTCCAGTATTCTGGCCTGGAGAATTCCATGGACTGTATAGTCCATGGGGTTGCCAAGAGTCAGACACGACTGAGTGACTTTCACTTTCACTTAGAAAATGAGAACCAACAAGTGAGACTCAAATCTGAAGACAACATTCCTTACGCTCAGTTGATATAATGAAAGGAACTGCTCCTTTTTTCTTATTTTTCATCTTCAAAATCAATGTCCTATGACATTTTAAGCCTTCAATTAGAATTAAAGTCTTTGGAGCAAATAAAAGAAATTTCTGGAAAATCTAATAAGAAAAAACAAAATTCTGGGTTTTTTTTTTCCTTCAAATTGCCTGTCAGAGTCTCTACCCCAAAGTCAGTGTAAATTGGAAAGACTGTTGTGTGCAATGAGCTTTAGCTCTCAGATTAAGCAACACAATGAAAGGAAGGAATTAACCATGGCCCAGAGAAGCCAACTTGGGAAACTGGGTTGGGTCTTCTAACTGATTCTCCTGTCCTCGTATATGATTTAACTGTGGGGAAAAACAGTGGGATTATTTACTTTTTTACCCCATTATCTTGTTTTTTTTTTTTTTGACAAAAGTTTTCTAAGCTTTAGGAAATTACAAAATTTATATTAACGTGTTGAGAGGAAAAACTAATATAGCAAGAAAGCAATAAACCTGTATTTTTTGTTGCTGTTTTATATTTTTCAGCTGTGTGATTCTTCATGTTTTGATTAATAAATGTTGTGTTATGCTACAGATAGTGTTAATATATATGACTGGAATTTATAAAACATTTAGTAGAATTTTGAATAAATTAGAAACATTCAATTATATACTGACAAATATAACTAGTTAGAAACTGATGAACTAACATGATAACTACAGGGAGGAGACTGATATAAGTAACAGTGAAGGTTATAGTCTTAAAAGTAAGACAAGTAACTATTTTAGTAGGGTTGAGAATAAACATTAAATAAGATTTCCTTTTTTTTATATTATTCTTTATTTTCAATGCTAGCCTAACAAAACAGTATTTTTTTTTTTTTTTAGCATATTTGTATTGCTATGCTAGAAACACTTGTAGGTATAGGATGAATGTGAAACTTTTTTAGAGAGGAAAGGACCTGAAATCCAAAACTATACTTTCTCAGAAACAAAAATAGGTAATTTCTCAAAAACATACAAAGCAAGTTTTTAACCTTGGCTGAACATTTGAGTGAGCTTTAATGGTTCTTTGAGAAAAATGTTTGTGTATGTACATGTATATATTTTGAGGAAAGGATCTAATCTTTTATCAATCTGTCAGTGAGAGCCACTTTCCCAAGAAGATGAAGAACCATATATCTAAGGCATAACTCCCTTTGCTTTAAATAGTTCTCCACATTTTGTCAAGGTTCAATGATACCTTTGAATTAGAAAATCTGGTATTTACCACATTTCATGTTGTGCAAATATTCATTACATACCACATCTCTAGTTTTGTTTGCAGAGATGATTGAGGTATACCTTCAGGCATCTATCAGAAAGCAGAACCATGTAACTTTAAAACCATAAAGTCCTGAAATATCATCTCATATTATTATTAAAGTGAGATTAAGAAAATGGATATGTTTAGGGTGACATGGCTGGGATGATCACCTCAGTAGTAAAAGCTGATTTTCCTCTAAGATCAGGAACAAGACAAGGATGCTGACTCACACCACTTTCAGTCAACATAATATTGGAAGTCCTAGCCACAGCATTCAGAAAGTAAAAAAGAAACAAAAAGCATCCAGAATGGAAATAAAAAAGTAAAACTATAACTATTTGCAGATGACATGATACTATAAGTAGAACACCCTAAATATGCCACCAAAAAATCTTTTAGAACTAATAAATGAATTCGGTAAAGTTCTATATGTACATAAAGAAGAATTAGATCTTGCCGTTTACAACAATATGGATGGACCTGGAATCTAAAAAAAAAAAGAACAAATATAAAACAAACAAACTCATAGATACAAAGAATAAACTTGTGATTGCCAGCGTAAAGGGAATGGGAGGTGGGTGAAATAGGTGAAAGGGATTAAGAAGTACGAACTTTTAAAATAAGTGTCATGGGGATGTAATGTACAGCATAGAGGATATAGTCAGTAATATTGTAAAAACTTTGTATGGTAACAGATGGTAACTAGACAACATGGCGATCATTTCAGGATGTATAAAATTACTGAATGTTGTACATCTGAAACTAATATTATTTATAATGTAAGTCATCCTGACTTACAGTATTATGTAGTCAGATGTTATATGTATAGTCATACATGTATATGTGTATATACATATATATACATATACAGTGTATAGCACTGTGATGATAATACGGGTATATATTTCAAAATTTTGAATAAATATAAAATATATATTTTAAACACATATTAATACATATTTCAAACAATTTCTGTTGTTGTTGTTCAGTCACTTAGTCGTGCGCAACTATTTGTGACCTCATGGACTGCAGCACACCAGGCTTCCCTGTCCTTCACCATCTCTCGGAGCTTGCTCAAACTCTTGTCCATTGAGTCAGTGATGCCATCCAACCATTTCATCCTCTGTCATCCCCTTCTCCTCCTGCCTTCAATCTTTCCTGCATCAGGATCTTTTCTAATGAGGAGGCTCTTTGCATCAGGTGACAAAAGTATTGGAGTTTCCGCTTCAGCATCAGTCCTTCTAATGAATATTCAGGATTGATTTCCCTTAGGATGGACTGGTTTGATCTCCTTGCAGTCCAAGGGGCTCTCAAGAGTCTTCTCCAACACCACAGTTCAAAAGCATCAATTCTTTGACCTTTAGCTTTTTTATCCTTCAAAAATTTTAGAAGGATATTATTTTATTAAGTTAAGGGGAAAATAATGTTAATTAAGCTGCCTTCCCACATCAGGAGACTGTATCTTCTCCCCAACTCTTCATGGGAATTCTGGCCATAATTTCACCAAAAGTTCCAGTCTTATATTATGCTTATTATATATAATGTACCAATGAAGACATCATGCCTATTACTGATATATAGAAAAGTATCCACTTCCTATGTATTTATTTTATAATCAACCAAAGTATAAAATTTTCTTATACAGTATTTTTTTTCCTTTTGTTTTCCCTAGGTTTTCCAGTAGACCATTAAATTATCAGTAAAATTAAACACAAAAGACATTGACCCTTGAGCAATGTGGAAAGTGTTTGCATAATTTATTATTGGCTCTTCATATGCACAGTTCCTCCATTTATGTGGTTTCTCCATATCTACAGTTTTCCATCCATGGGTTCAACCAACCGCAGATCATGTAATACTGTAGTATTTACAGTATGTAGTATGAAAAGCCTGTGAAGTATACTGGAGCAATTCAAATGTGTGTTGTTCAAAGGTCAATTGTAAGCAAAAGAAGCAAACAAAAAGCTCCCAAAGTTAAATTTACTTCCTTTTAGGCTCTTTTTTCTCATATTTCTTATCTAATTGCTGCACTAGTAGAATAGCATTAAATGACTGAAATCATAGTGGCAACTTGTTTTATTCTTGTCCTTAATGGGAAACCATTTGCAGAATGGCAAAAAAAAGTATTGTTTTCAGTGTCCACTCCAATCTACTACTTTGACTATTTGTAGCTCTTGCTTGACGGAGAAGGCGATGGCACCCCACTCCAGTACTCCTGCCTGGAAGATCCCATGGACGGAGGAGCCTGGAAGGCTGCAGTCTATGGGGTCGCTGAGGGTTGGACACGACTGAGCGACTTCACTTTCACTTTTCACTTTCATGCATTGGAGAAGGTAATGGCAACCTACTCCAGTGTTCTTGCCTGGAGAATCCCAGGGACGGGGGAGCCTGGTGGGCTGCCATCTATGGGGTCGCACAGAGTCGGACACGACTGAAGGGACTTAGCAGCAGCAGCAGCTCTTGCTTGAAAGTAGTTCTGAGGTCTTTAGAGCATGCTGAGTTGGATTATCAGTCTCTGTTTCGGACTTGGAGGAGTGATGGAGGAATGCTTTCCACTATGTACCTTGAAAAAAACACTTAAAAATATATTGAGAGTATCCTTCGATTAGGATTTTATTAAGGATTTTTTTAAATGGAGCCATTGTTGAATTTTATCTGGTCTTCTGGTATCTGTTGAGTTGATTGACGATTCAGTTTTTTCACCTTTGGTTCACTAGTGGGATTAATTATGGTAATAAATTTTCTATGGGGCTTCCCTGGTCGCTCAGCAGTAAAGAATCTGCCTGCAGTGCAGGAGCTGCAGGACACACGGGTTTGATCCCTGGGTCGGGAAGATCCCTTGGAGAAGGACATGACACCCCACTCCGGTATTCTTGCCTGGAGTATCCCATGGGCAGAGAAGCCTGGTGGGCTACAGTCCATAGGGTCACAAAGAATAGGACAGAACTGAAGAGACTTTGCATGCATACACATTTTCTAAGGTTTTAATCATGCTTGTGTTACTGGATAAACCCAGAATTAGTCATTGATTTTCTTCCTTTTAATATCTCAGCTGAATTTTATTCCAAAATTTGATATCTGTGTTCTTCAGTGAAATGGATCTTTTTCTGGGTTACATTTGTCAGTTTTGGGATCACAGATATAGGTATATATACAAAACGAAGCTGTATTTTAAAATATTGTCCCTATTTTCTGGGACATTTTACTACAATGGAGATGATACATCCTTTGACAGTTTGAAAGTCCTTCTCCAAAATGGTCTGTCATCTTTTTGAGAACAGTTCATAAACAAGTCTTTAAATACCTTTACTAACTTATTGATTAAGTTTGCTGCTGCTTCTTGAGCCAACTCTAGCCATTTATATTCTCCTCCATATTTACCAATTCGTTTAGATTTCAAAAAAATTTAGTAGAATTCATATATGAAATTTTAATGCCTTCCAAATATTGAGTTTATCTACTTTCTCATTCTCATTGGGACCACTTTTATTTTCTTTGAATTGTTTTGATGGTTTTCTGAAAACAAGATTGATGGATTCAACCCAGAGAGGTCATTTGATTATGGCAGGAATGTTGATAGCTTATATAGTTTGATAGATATTAAGCTGATATATTTATATTTTTAATATTTTCAAGGAGAAACAGTAAAAGAAGGGACTGAAAGTTGTAATACGGCTATGGACAAGTGCTATATGCCACGAAAAGTTTGAAAGGTAAAAAAGTAACATTTATTGGATATTTATCATGTGCTGGAAACTTCCTATGCACTTTCATTCATAAATATTTAATTATTATTATCTTTTGCTCACCATAGTACCTGCTCACAGTAAACATATGGTACACATTTTAAAAATTAATGAATAATTTAAAAAGGATGTAATAGGCCTGATAAACATTTTAAAAAATCGATGCTTGTCTCTCATGAAGCAAGCATAAATTCATCTACCAGTCAAAACATATCTTTTCTTTCCCTAGGACAAATCTTAATTATTCCAAAATATACAACTCAAAAATTTTTGTTGTTGAAAAGAACACAGAATGAATGGCTACAAAAGTGGCTATTATGATTTTTTTGAAAGATTTGTTGATAGAAGCTGATCTGGTAAAATGGGTCTTATGATATCAATAGCACTTCACATACATAGACAGAAGCCTCTTCAACTACCAGAGGGAAAACAGATCATATTGGGTTTACCCTGAGTAGAGCTGTTCATACATAATGAGGAAGTTTTTCACTGATGCCAGACTGTTCCTCTCAAGGCCAGTGTTTTCACTTTAACATAGCTGCAAAGTACATTATATCACAGAATGACTGAGTTCCAACTCTACCAGTAACTACTTATAATCATGAGAAAGTCTTTTTCCTAATCTGTTTAGACTCAGTTTTATAAGTGTAAATTGTAGGGGCTATACTACTTTTGTCTATAATTTTCCTTCTAGTTCAAACACAAAAGGAGTTCTTAAATAAAAAGTCACATGACATTTCAGCAATAATACAGTGAAAGTTCTCTGCCAGGCAAATTCTCCATGAATCAGTCCTTAGGTTCTTAGTCAAAAATAATCTTTACATCTTCTGCCTCCCCATAATAATTATAATTCAGCAATATTGAAGAGGTAATGGAGAGTTTGGAGCTTAATTTCAAGGAGCGAACACTCAAAAGATATGTCCTGCTTAAACTCATCTCCGATTTGAAACATCTTTCTTTAATCTCCTTATTAATGCTTCTCTTACTGTTATAAAACCTCACAACTCACAATAAGCAATAAGGGCCTTTATTAAGAGGTTCAAGGGGAATTAAAAGCCAAATGAAACAGAACAAAACAAAGCAAACTAAATAAGCCTTAATTGGGTAATGTAATTACATAATTTCACCTGCTTTCTTATTGTCCTTCAGAACTTTATGACATCTGGCACTTATCCTAGAAAACTTGAAATGTTTCTGGATAAATATGAATATCCTGAGCAACTTGCCTGGAGAATCCCAGGGACGGCGGAGCCTGGTGGGCTGCCATCTATGGGGTCACACAGAGTCGGACATGACTGAAGCGACTTAGCAGCAGAGCAACTTAGAACATATGCACACACACACACACACACACACACACACACACACAATACAGTTTAATTTAGGTCTGCCTCTACAGATTATGTATGCACATAAAGCATACAACAAAATGACATCACCTCTGCATAACAAATCTAGGCTTAGTAAACAGATGAACTCTTTACCACATGCCAAGGGAGAAAAAGAAAAAGATCACAGACCACATGGGTTTGAAATATCCACAAATTCAAATGTCCTTGTGACTAAAGGTAGGTGGTGGCTGGCCACTTCCATCTGAGTGGCCTCTGATAATTTTCTCTAGCAAATCTGAGTTGGATCTTAGTTGAATACAATGCAATGTGTCTAGCTTTCCCCAACAAAGCAAAACTAAACACTTATTATTATTACATGATTTTGGGTACTAAATTCATAGCACAAAATTTTCATGAGTGGCTATATAACCCATGACTTATTCCCACATGTGATTTTTGATCTTAATAGCATATGGCACCTAATAATGTTATGTAACTGGAGGAATGCATAACCATTAACTCCTGACCTTCATTACTTTTTAAAATAATTTTGATGGTATTTCCCCCTGTCATTTACAGGTTTCCTCTCAAGCAAGTTAGTAACTAATTATTTATTATTTTAGGCAGTAAGTTATTCAGGAAATTCTTGTGGCAATTCAGTTTTTAATAGAAGATACCATTTGTGAAACAAATAATATATAATTCTACACTTTTGTATTTTCGCAACTTCGGATTACTTAACATGAGAGTACATTGCATTGTTGAAGTTACTTGCTACATAAATAGTTTTGTGGTAATTCTTTGTTGTACCATCAGGTCTCTAATTTATATGTTGTGTACAATCTGTGCTAGTAAAATAAGTAGGTGAGAATGGAGTAACATGTATTACCTTGCCACTATAATTAATCAAAAAAAATTATCAGCCTCCTAAAATGTCAAATAATGTCATCTAAATTCCAGGTTACAGTTTTCACCTTATCTATAGAAGTATTATGAGACAGTAATTAGGGGAGACTAAAGTCAAAATCATTATTTCCTATAAGTAATGGATAGTATATAGTAAATTTCATGGTTCCAAGATGTCAGCACATTTATTTTTACTTTTTCTTTTTACTTTTATTATTTTCACATTTATTTTATTTTTGCAGTGCAAAGTGTAGTAAGAAAATCTGTTGAAAATTATTCCACTGACTATGATTATTTTGTGAGGTCAAATTATTGAGGCATTTAGAAGGAAAAATGAGAGATGTAAAGTGCTAGATAGTTGTTTAATAAGCATAGAAGGACAACATGATTTCAGCAAGTACACTTAAATATTTTAAATCCTGCATTTCACACTTGGAACTCAAATTTGACAAACAGTAGCATCAACATTCAGGTAAGATGAACATCTCCTGTTTGCAGGGTCTTGTGCTAAGAATTGGGGAAACAAAAGGAGAAAGAGGGTCATGGTACCTGTTCTCATGGAGGGAGCCCAAAAGATAATCAAGGGAACAAATAAACAAAATAATCCCAACTTGGCTACAATGAAATAATCCCAAAATAATCCCAAAGGCTACAATGAAATTAAACAGAGGGTGGGTAGATATAATGGGCCAGTTAGATACCACAATGGTGGGAAAGACTTTCTGAGAAGACGACATTTGTCCTAAAGGAGGAAAGGGGGAGTTTTGGGCACCTGTGTTCATTTCTGAGTATCCGACCCAGTGATCTAAGGATCTCATTCATTACTAATATTACAAATGATGACATGATAAACATGGGTAGGGTAAAGACTACATCTTGAATGTGTTGTTGTTGTTCTGTCGCTTAGTCATGTTCAACTCTTGTGACTCAATAGACTGTAGTCCACCAGGCTCCTCTGTCCATGGGATTTCTTAGGCAAGAATACTGGAGTGGGTTGCCATTTCCTTCTCCAGGGGATCTTCCAAACCCAAGGATTTCACCCAGGTCTCCTGCATTGCAGGTGGATTCTTTTCTGACTGAACCAGTAGGGATTACAGACGATGACATGATAAACGTGTGTATGGTAAAGATTACCTCTCGAATGTGTAGTGACTCCAAAACAAGTACAAAATTATTAGAAAGTACAGATAAAATGAAGTGCAGGATGTATGTTCACTGGTGGCATTAACTATAGATAAAGAAACCTTAGATGTTAGAAAATGTAATTTGCCAGCATGGTCATATGGAAGAGAAAGATGCCAGGGTAAAGAGTCAGTCATGCATTTTTCTCTCTTAGTTATTCAGCAGGGCTACACAGTATGACTCTTTCCAATTAAAACTGAGGTACCTAGTTAAAAGTTTGCAATGGACTTTGCTGTTTTCTGCCATCCTCCTCTTCCCATTTTTATTTTGGTAATTGCATTGTTTTCCTCTTGGGGAAACTTCTTTACCCTGTGTTTTGCAATATTAATATAATAAATCACCATGCCCTTTTGACCTTCCTAAGCCACGCAAGGAATCTGAATCTTGAGCTGAGTGAGCAAGGACATACTAGTATCATTAGAGCTCATTCATTTCAAGAACCTCCTAAAGTAAATGCCAACAGCCCAACAGCCACAGTAAGTGGATCTATTGGTTGGAGGCAGTAAAGAGCAGAATGGATATTATCAGGAATCATATTAGTGAAAGAGAAGACAAACAGGACTATCCCCACAGCAGAGAGAAAGGACAAAGAGGCTTAAATAGGAGTTGATGATAAACACTAAAGATTCATTAAAAAAAAAACAGCCAGCAGAAAACAGAAGAAACTGGAATCAAGGACATGAACACATAAAGATCATTAGCATATATGTACCTAACAATCAATTGTGAAAGTACATGAGACAAAAGCTGATACAAGTGCAAGAAGAAAAAATTAGTGCATTATTGTAGTTGAAGATCTCAACACCCTTCTTTCAAAAATAGACAGCTTTGGCAAGCAGATAAGCAGTAAATTCAACACCATCAATCAACTGAATATAATTGCATCTATAGACTACTTAATCCAACAGTAGCAGAATACACCTTCTTTTCCAGCTCATATTGAGCATTCACCAGGATTGGGCCATAACACGGGCTTCCCTGGTGGCTCAGAGGGTAAAGAATCTGCCTGCAATACAGGAACCTGGGTTAAATCCCTGGGTTGGGACACAACTTAATACATTTTTAAAAATGGAAAAGATATGTCTTCTCTCAGACCATAGTGAACTTAAAACAAAAATAAAAAATAGATAGCTATAAAATCCCCAAATACATGGATAATAAGCCTGGATAATAAACAGCACATGTATAAATAATACATTATTCAAAGAAGAAATCTCAAGAGAAATTTTAAAATATTTTAAACTATTAATGAATATTTAAAATATCATGAAAATGAAAACACAACTTATCAGAATTTGTGAGATGCACCAAAATTCCTTAGAGGGAAATGAGCAAAATTTATAGCATTGAAAAAGGAGTAGAAAAGAAGAAAAATCTAAAATCAATCATCTAAGCTTGAACCTTAGAAAACTAGAAAAAGAAGAGCAAATTTATTCCAAAACAAGCAGAAAAGAAGAAATAAAAATTGGAGCAGAAGTCAATGAAAATAAAAATAGGAAATAAATATAGAAAATCAATAAAACCAAAAGTTGATTCCTTGAAAAGATCAATAAAATTGATAAACCTCTAGCTTGGCTAACTAAGATAAAAGAGGTAGTATGGGATACAAATGACTAAAGTCAGAAATGCAGGAAAGGACATCACTACATATCCTATGGACATTATAAGAATAATCAAGGAATATTATAAACAACTCTGGGCCACAAATTTGCTAATCTAGATGAAATGGACAAAATCCTTGAAAGACGCAATCTGCTAAAACTCACACAAGAAGAAATAAACAATCTGATTAGGCCTATATCTATTAAAAAAGCTGAATCAATGATTAATAATCTTCCAAAACAGAAAGCACCACTGGTAGATTCTATCAAAAAATTTAAGAAAGAGGTTATACCAATTATTTCAGAAGATAGAATCAGAGGGAATACTTCCTAACTGTCTTTGAACTCAACATCACCTTAAACCAAAATCAGACAAAGACATTAAAAGAAAAAAAAACTATCTATCAATACGTCTCATGAACATAGATGCAGAAATTCTCAGAAAATTGTTTTCAAATCAAATTCAACAGTGTTAAAAAAGTTATATATGACAAGCAAATGGGATTTATTTCAAGTATGCAAAGCTGATTTAGTATTTAAAAAGTTAATTAATATAATCTCTCACGTCAAGAAGAAAAATTACATGATCATATCAATAGATGTACAAAACATATTTGACAAAATTCAATGCCGATTCATGGTAAAAAAAAAAAAAAAACTCTCAATATACTAAGAGTAGAGGGGATGTCCCGAAATTTATAATAGCTACAAAAATCTATAGCTAACATTATCCTTCTTTGTCACTTTCCTGCTAAGATAAGCAACAAAGCAAGAATGTCTCCTCTCTCCACTCCTTTTCAGAATTGTACTGGAATTGCTAACTAATGCAATGAGGACAGAAAAGGAAATAAAAGATATACATATTAGAAGGAAGAAATAAAAATCTTTGTTCATAGAGCACATGATTGTCCATATAGAAGATTCTAAAGAATTGTTCCCCCCCAAAAAAAGAAAAGGAAAAAACCAATCCTCCTGGAACTAATAAGCAGATAGTAGGATAAAAGGTTAATAGATAGTCATTTGTATCCCTATATACTAGCAAAGAACAAATGGAGTTTGACATGAAACACAAACAAAAGGTAATGAAACACATTACCTTTTGTAATACCACCAAAAAGGAAAAGAAATACTTAAGTAACAAAATATGTATAAGATCTATATGAGGAAAATTATAAAACTGTGATGAAAGTATCAAAGAAGAACTAAAAAATTGGAAAGATATTCCATATTCATGGATAGGAATTCAGTGTTGTCAAATATCAGTTCTTCCCAACTCAATCTGTAGATTTAATGCAATCTCAATCAAAATCTCGGTAACATATTTTGTAGCTATTGACAAAGTGATTCTAAAGTTTACCTGGAAAGACAAAAAAATAAAATAGTTAACATGATATTGAAGTAGCAGAACAAAGTCAAAGGACTGACACTATTAGCCAAGACTTAAAAGCTACAGTAATCAGAAAGTGTGGAACTGGCAAAAGTAGAGACAGATAGATCAATGGAGGAGAATAGAGAGCCCTGAAATAGGCCCAAATAAGTATTATCAACTGATCTTTGACAAGGAGCTAAGGCAATACACTGGAGTAAAAACAGTCTTTTCAAAAATGGTTGCTTGAAAGCCAAACCTTAACAAGCAAAAAAATAAATTTTTATGTAGACCTTATCTTTTCACACACACACACACACACACACACACACACACACACACACTCAATGGATCACAAACCTAAATGCAAATGCAAAACTGCAAACCTCCTGAAAGGTAAAAAAGGAGAAAATATAGATAACATTGGGTATAGCAATGACTCTTTAGTTACAGTACCAAAGGCAGGATCTGTGAAAGAAATAATCATTAAGCTGGACTTCATTAAAGTTAAAAAAATATTTTCTGTGAAAGACATTGTGAAGAGAATGATGAGACAAGCCATAGACTGGGAGAAAATATTTGCAAAATATATATCAAAAATATACAAGAACTCTTAATACTAAGTAATAATAAAATAAATAACCCAATTAAGAAATAGAAGATTGTAACAGACATTTCAACAAAGAAGATACGCAAATAAGTATATGAAAATATGTTCTACATCATATGTCTTCAGAAAATGTGAAATAAAACAACAGTGAGATACCACTATACACCTTTTAGAATGGCCAAAATCCAGAACTCTGACAACACCAGTTGTTGGTGAAAAATGGAAGAACAGAACTCTCATTCATTGCTGGTGGAAATGCAGAATGGTGCAGCCACTTTGCAAGACAGTCTGCCAGTTTCTTACAAAGTTAAACATACTCTTACCATATCATCCAGCAATCACATTCCTGGGCACTTACTCAAAGGAGTTGAAAAGCATATCCATCCAAAAACCTGCACATGGATGATTATAGTAGCATTATTAATAATTGTCAAAACTTGGAAGGAGCCAAGATGTTCTTTGGTAAATGAGTGGGTAAACTGTGGTGCACCCAGACAGTGGAATATTGTTCAGTACTAAAAATATATAAGCTGCCAAGTCATAAAAGACATGGAGGAATCTTAAATATATATTGCTAAGTGAAAGAAGCCAGTCTGAAAAGGTTACATGTGATGTGTTTTAAATTATATGACACTATGGAAAAGACAAAACTATAAAGACAATAAAAACATTAGTGGTTTCCAGGGCTTAAAGATATGAGGAATAATGAGAGCTCAGAGGATTTTTAGTCAGCGAAATTACTCTGTATGATACTGTAATGATAAATATATGTCAAAAATGTTCTAAATGTATAGAAAGTTTAAGAGAGACAAAGATTCTTGAGGTTGGATATAGAGCCTGTATCATCCACAAAAGGAAAACAAAATACGGTTACTTTATTTTTGATAGTGAAAGCTTAATATAAATTTCTATTTTTAATTTAAATATATATTTTAACTGTATATTAAATTTAAATTTATTCTAAGAAGTAAAAGAGACATTCTTCAAAAAAAAAAAACAGCATTCTTAAAACTGTCAAAGTCATAAAAGGAAAGGGAAATGATGGAAATATTCCAGACAGTAGGAGAGTAAGGAAAAAATGAAACTAAAGGCAATGTGAAATCCTGGATTGAATCTTGAATCAGAAAAAGAAATGTAAGACAATTTTTAAAATTCCTGTTCAAATTCTAATAAAATTTTTTGTAGATATAGATATTATTATTCTAAGTAAAGATGATAAAATAGCTAAAATAATTTTGAAAAATAAAAATAAAGTAGGAATCAGTCTTACCAATTTCAAGACTTGCTATATAACTAGAATAATCAAGACTACTCGGTATTGACAAAAGGTAAGATACACAGATCTACAGAACACATAGAGAACTGAGAAGTAGACCCACACAAATATTTCCAACAGACTTTTGACAAAGATGCAGAAACAATTCAATAGACAAAGGAAAACTTTTTGAACAAGTGTTCTGGAGCAATAGAACATTCATAAGTTGCAAATTGAACTTTGACTTATACTTCACACTTAATTAAAAAATAATTCAAAATGGGTCCCTGATTTCAATGTAAAGTGTGAATCAATGAAGTTTTCATCAGCAGATGAATGGATAAGAAAGCTATGGTACATATACACAATGGAGTATTACTCAGCCATTAAAAAGAATACATTTGAATCAGTTCTAATGAGGTGGATGAAACTGGAGCCTATTATACAGAGTGAAGTAAGCCAGAAGGAAAAACATCAATACAGTATACTAACGCATATATATGGAATTTAGAAAGATGGTAACAATAACCCGGTGTACGAGACAGCAAAAGAGACACTGATGTATAGAACAGTCTTATGGACTCTGTGGGAGAGGGAGAGGATGGGAAGATTTGGGAGAATGACATTGAAACATATAAAATATCATGTAAGAAACGAGATGCCAGTCCAGGTTCGATGCACAATACTGGATGCTTGGGGCTAGTGCACTGGGACAACCCAGAGGGATGGTATGGGGAGGGAGGAGGGAGGAGGGTTCAGGATGGGGAACACATGTATACCTGTGGCGGATTCATTTTGATATTTGGCAAAACTAATACAATTATGTAAAGTTTAAAAATAAAATTAAAGTAAATAAACAAAGACAAAAAAAAATTTGATAAAATTATCATGATCTAGTGCTAGGCAAAGAGTTCGTAGCTGCTACTGCTAAGTCGCTTCAGTTGTGTCCGACTCTGTGCAACCCCATAGATGGCAGCCCACCAGTCTCCCCCATCCCTGGGATTCTCCAGGCAAGAATACTGGAGTGGGTTACCATTTCCTTCTCCAAAGCATGAAAGTGAAAAGTGAAAGTGAAGTCGCTCAGTCATGTCTAACTCTTAGCGACCCCATGGACTGCAGCCTACCAGGCTCCTCCATCCATGGGATTTTCCAGACAAGAGTACTGGGGTGGGTTGCCATTGCCTTCTCCGAAAGAGTTCTTAGAATTAACATCAAAAGTATCATCTATAAGGGGAAAAACTGATAAATCAGAATTTATCAACATTAAACAACTTTTCCCTGTGAATAACATTGTTAAGAAGATAAAAAGTTAGCAAGTGAGAGAAAATATCTGCAAACCATATATATGAGAAAAGACTAGTTCCTAAAATTCTCAAAATAAAATACCCATAAAAACAGTTCAATTAGAAAATGGGCAAAAGACATGAGGGATATTTCACTGAAGAAGATGTACAGATGGCAAATAAGCACACGAAAAGGCATTCAGCATCGCTAGCTATTAGGGAAATGCAAATTAAAATGACAATGAAATATCATTAAATGTCTTATCAGAATGGATCAAATAAAAAATAATGCCAACATAAAATTCTTGCAAGAATGTATAGAAATTAGATCGCTCATACATTGCTGATGAGACTGTAAAATGATACAGCCACTCTGAAAAATAGTCTGGCACTTTCTTAATAAACTAAACATGCAACTACCATACAACCCAGTAATTATACCCCTGGGCATTTATCCCAGAGAAATGAAATTTGTGTTCACACAAAAACCTGTTCTCAAATGTGTGTAACAGCTTTATTCTTAATCGCCAAAAATGAGGCCAATCTTTGATCCAACTGTAGAACTGAGAGGAATGTGCAGTCAGCACCTCTCAGTAAACGAATGTTGGGGCTAAGAGCAATTACCTTCTCTGCAGTAAGCTCCAACGTGGAACAAGCCTTATATACAAGGAGTAAGTTAATAGCAAGAACAACAAAAATAAAGAATGCAAAAAAACACAAAACACCCAAAAACCTCCCATAAAAGCAAAAGTGGAACTCATGCTAAAGACTTAAGAGTCCCTGAATATGATTTCTTATTGGGACCATAATGAAGGAGGGAGTGGAGAAGTTTTTCTTCCTCACATCACTGAAAAACCTTGACTTCTGTGGAAAAACAGTCTTATGGACAAACTGAGATTTAAAAGCAATCAAGATCCACAAATGAGCTGGATCCTATAAAGAATTAATACCATAAAAGTAAATATGTAACAGTAAGCTATAAATGCATCTTTGGTGCTGGTAAAAGGTATAATTCATACTGAAGAAAATGTAATCACTGACACAGAAGACAACTTCAACTGTTTTCTCAAAGTGAAAAAGTGAAAGGAAAACACAATGAAAATGGCAAGATCCCAAATGAGTGACAGTAATAGAGACCAACAAAAATCATAGATCCAATATAAAATATAGGTGTGGTATATAATATGATATGTGATATATAATATAAAATTTAGGAAGAAACTAGGACATTGTAACAGAAGCAATAACACAAAATTAAATAAAATACACCCAGAAAGAGACCAAAAAAATCCAATTCTGTTTTATACAAAATATGAAATATGTACCAGATCAAATTGAGGAAAATAGGTGCATACCCAAATATATATATACTAGCAGGATATTTGAATAAGATGAATTTGTTTAAAAAATATTTCAGGAGTTTCCAGGCAGAAATTATAGTCTTTCTAAAATAGGAACCAACTTCACTAGAAGACAAGACTGCAACAGCTGCAGAATTCTGAAGAAAAAAGTTATGTCGGAAAAATTTCATACAGGACCAAATTTCTTTTTATATGTAAAGGCAGTCTTAGATATGCCAGAGTTTACCTGGAACAAACTTTCTGCAAGATATGCCTTCACAATTAAAGAAATAAATGTAAAACTACGAAAACCCAGGTAAGGAACCTGTTGGATGAGAAGACTGGGTGCCCATCCTTGAGAAAGCCACGAGGCCCACACTTAACTAACCAGAAAAGTCTGTAGGGGAAAATCACCTGCCCCCTGCCCCTCAAGATCACCTCAAAACTCACAACTTACTTCACTCAAAAATGGTAAAGATACATCAACCATGGCCTGGAGATAGGCCTATATAACAGCCCTATTTTATTGCAAATTATTATTTCTCATTATTACAGCTAATTTTGTTGAGCAAAAAAGTAGCCCTTAAGTAAAACCCTCTCTCAGATACAGAGGTTAATTAAGTGTAATTATAAAAATGTCAAAAGCAAAATCTAATCTAATATACTGGAATAAAGTTTAACAAAATGTTAATCTAGTTATATTTAAGCAACAGAAATAGAAATACATAAGATTTGTTTTGTGAATATTGCATATATATTAGATTACATAGAAAAATTGAGAAATATAAAAATAAAGAAATTATAATTTAACCAGAACTTCAACTCTCAATGATCATCAGTTTCAACTTGAAAATGTTCTTCCAAATATTTGCCTGTGTGTATAAACATTAAAAAATAAACATTTAAAAATATGTGTGTGTATATATATATATGTATATACACACACACATATAAAACCTGGGCTTCCCTGGTAGCTCAGTCTGTAAAGAATCTGCCTGAAAGCTGGAGACGTGGGTTTGACTCCTGGGTCAGGAAGATCCCCCGGATAAGGAAATAGCAACCCACTCTAGTATTCTTGCCTGGGAAATCCCATGGGCAGGGAAGCCTGGTAGGCTGCAGTCCATGGTGTTACAAGAGTCAGACACGACTTAGTGACTAAACCACAACCACCATATGTATAAAACCTACATTTGTCCCTTAGACCCCCAGCCTGTGGACTTGTACTGGTCTGCAGCCTGTTAGGAACTGGGCCTCATGGGTGGAGGTTAGCAGCGGGCAAGCATGTCCTTCTCCATCTCTCCCCATCATTTGCATTACCACCTGAAACACTTGCCCCCATCATTCATGTTATAATACTGCCTGAACCACCCACTAGCCCCATGGAAAAATTGTCTTCCACAAAACTGGTCCCTAGCGCCCAAAAGGTTGGGGATTGCTGATGTAAACAACTTTATATATCAATTTTGGATTCTACTATGTCTTTGTAATAGAACATTATTACTTTGAGTATCTATAATATAACTGCTTAGTTAAAAGCTAAGTTTTTATCCAATTTACACTATATAAAAATATAACAATAATAAATAACTTTGCTCCACAATACTTACCTCTAAAATACACTCTAATATACACTGATAAGAAAGTCACATCCATAAAGAAAGATCATCATAAATCACTGAGGAAGCAGTTATGTTTTACAAATGTATGAAAAATAGCTATGTGGGGGGTGGAGGATCCTGAAGATTATCAATCCACTCTATAGGCCAAACATATTTCAATATTTCAGGCATTTTCAATTATTAAAAATAGGATGACTGATAGGTAGATAGATAAAAAATCAGCAGGTATTACAGCCAAATATTTATGTACTCTCTGGATAAGAAATGCATTTTCACACACGTAAAAACTGGTAAATGTCAGAAATTGTACTCATTAATTTGACATAAACTTTAAAAATCTGATGACTCAAATTTTTAACAAAAAATTAAGAGGAAATAATGAATACAGTACCATTTGTGTATCTGGTCAATTGTCTTTATGTATAAAGGACATTTAAAAATCAGTAAAAATATGAGAGTTTTCAGGTTTCCATAGGACAATAGTAGCTGCTATTCACTTGACCCAGAAAACCCCATAAAATCATGCAAATCAAGAAGCTCAAATCTTTGTGTTCACTTTAACACTCCTGAAACTCCCCAGGCCATTCAGTTCAGTTCAGTTCAGTTAAATCACTCAGTCTTGTCTGACCCTTTGTAACCCCATGGACTGCAGCATGCCCTGGGTCTTCCTATCCCATGGACAGTCTTCTCTGTCCAATACCAACTCCCAGAATTTGCTCAAACTCATGTCCATTGAGTTGGTGATGCCATCCAACCATCTCATCCTCTGCCGTCCCCTTCTCCTCCCACCTTCAATCTTTGCCAGCATCAGGGTCTTTTCTAATGAGTCAGTTTTTTGCATCAGGTGGTTAAAGTACTGGAGTTTCAGCTTTAGCATCAGTCCTTCCAGTGCATATTCAGGACTGATTTCCTTTAGGATGGACTGGTTGGATCTCCTTGCAGTCCAAGGGACTCTCACGAGTCTTCTCCAACACCACAGTTCAAAAGCATCAGTTCTTCGGCGCTCAGCTTTCTTCACAGTCCAACTCTCACATCCATACATGACCACTGGAAAAACCATAGCTTTGAGTAGACAGACCTTTGTGGGCAGAGTAATGTCTCTGCTTTTTAATATGCTGTCTAGGTTGGTCATAACTTTTCTTCCAAAGAGCAAGCATCTTTTAATTTCACGGCTGCAGATCACCATCTGCAGTGATTTTGGAGTCCCCAAAAATAAAGTCTGTCACTGTTTCCATTGTTTCCCCATCTATTTGCCATGAAGTGAGAGACCGGATGCCATGATCTTAATTTTCTGAATGTTGAGTTTTAAGCCAGCTTTTTGACTCTCCTCTTTCACTTTTGTCAAGAGGCTCTTTAGTTCTTTTTTTTTTTTTTTTTAACTTTAAACAATTTTTATTACACAAAGGTTGTCACATAATTGGATATTTCTCTACTCTGTACACCATTGTTCTTACTCTCCACAGAAAGGCTGTTTCTTAACTTCTCATCTGGTGATAGCAAGCACTAAAATCCTGATTTTAACAGAATAGTAGTAAAAATGCCTCAGTGATTTAAGTTGAAAGCAGTACATTGGTACATGGCTCTTAAGCTCATTTATCAGGAATGTACAAATGTCTTTATTTAAAAATACAAAATAAATTATCTGTAGGCATGGACAATGACAGCAGTAAACCATTCTATGTTGTCAACTGAAACCAGTAACTGATGGTTATAGTTATTTTCTTAAACATCAGCCAGCCTTTTCTTCAGTCAGCTCCTTCAACTGACCTCTCCTGAAGTTATTGGTGAGGAACACTGCCTTGAGCTTCCTCTCACAGTTCATTAATAATGGCAAAGCACTATTCTATTTCTTCTTTGCTTTCTGCCATAAGGGTGGTGTCATCTGCATATTTGAGGTTATTGATATTTCTCCCGGCAATCTTGATTCCAGCTTGTGCTTCTTCCAGTCCAGCATTTCTCATGATGTACTCTGCATATAAGTTAAATAAGCAGGGTGACAATATACAGCCTTGATGTGCTCCTTTCCCAATTTGGAACCAGTCTGTTGTTCCATGTCCAGTTCTAACTGTTTCTTCCTGACCTACATACAGATTTCTCAGGAGGCAGGTCAGGTGGTCTGGTATTCCCATCTCTTTCAGAATTTTCCACAGGCCATTAAGGGTATTAAGACCAGGCCATTAAGGGTATGCATGTCTGAAAAGCCACCAAGTATCTGAAAGACATCACTTCAAAGAAGCAATGTGTGCCATTGTGTGGTTACAGTGGTGGATTTGGTATGTGTGCACTGGCCAAACAGTGGGGCTGAACACAGGGTTGGTGGCTCAAGAAGAGTGCTAAATTTTTACTGTACATACTCAAAACTGAAGACAGTAATGCTGAACTGAAGGGCTTAGATGTAGACTCTCTGGTCATTTTGCTCATCCAAGAGAGTAAAGCCCCCAGGATATGGCACAGGACTTATAGAGCTCATGATTGAATCAACCCATACATGAGCCATCCCTGCCTCATTGAGATGGCTTTTACTGAAAGAGAATAGATTGTTCCTAAGTCAAAAGAGGTTGCACAGAAGAAAAAGAGAACCCAGAAGAAAATGAAGAAACAAAAGCTTCCGGCCTGGGGATAAATTCGGCAAAAAATAAATGCAAATAAAAATTTTTAAAAAGGTCATTTGAAATAAAATTTCAATCTCTATATGAATCCAGAAAGTGTGAGTTAGAGGGAGTTGCCAAGATTGTGGAGTAGTAAGACCCTGAGCTCACCTCCTCCCATGGGCACATCAAAATTACCACTATTTACAGAACGGTTATTTATGAGAACAAACTGAAGACTAGTAGAAAGGATTTTCTGCAACTAAAGGTATGAAAATGGTACCACAACAAGACAAGTAGGAGGGGTAGAGATGTGGCAGTCAAGACCCACACCCCCAGGTAGTCAACCCACAAATGGGAAAACGATAAACAGTGCAGAGTTTTCCCTCCAAAATCCGAGGGGTCTGAGACCTACATGGAACTCCCCAGTCTGGGGGTCTTGTACCAGAAAGATAAGCCCTCAGAACACATGGCTTTGAAGACCAGTGGAGCTTGGGTATGGGACAGCTGGAGGGCTGTGGGAAACAGAGACTATGCTCTTTAAAGATGAATGCAATTTTTTTATGTTTGTTCATTTGTTTTGTTGTATAGTTTCCACATATAAGAGCAATCATATGGTATTATCTCTTTTATTTGTCTGATTTACTAACTCTAGTCCTTAAAAAAAGGTCCTTGTCTATGGTATTAATATAAAAAATAGTTAAAGGAATGTGCTGCCTTTTTGTCCCAGTCTGGGGTAAGTACAGTATGGAAGAACCCTGGGTAAGAGGTCAAGCGTATTGGGACAGCTGATGAGGCCAAGCAGGCCTGGAGGTGGGGCTGCTACCAGGGGCGTGGGTACTAATCTCTCAGTTGTTGTTGTTGTTCAGTTACTAAGTCATGTCCGACTCTTTGTGACCCCGTGGACTGCAACACGCCAGGTTTCCCTGTCTTCGCTATCTCCTGGAGTTTTCTCAAACTCATGTCCATTGAGTTGGTGATGCCATCCAACCATCTCATCCTCTGCTTCTCTCTTCTCCTTTTGCCCCCAGTCTTTCGCAGCATCAAGGTCTTTTTCCAATGAGTTGGCTCTTCGCATCAGGTGGCAAAAGTATTGGAGCATCAGCTTCAGCATCGGTCCTTCCAATGAATATTCAGGGAAGATTTCCTTTAGGATTGACTGATTTAATTTCCTCGCTGTCCAAGGGACACTCAAGAGTCTTCTCCAGCACCACAGTTTGAAGGCATCAGTTCTTAGGTGCTCCGCCTTTTTTACGGTCCTACTCTCACATCTGTACAGGACTACTGGAGAAACAATAGCTTTGACTATACAGACTTTGTTAGCAAAGTGATGTCTTTGCTTTTTAATATGCTGTTCAATCCCTGGGTTGGGAATATCCCCTGGAGAAGGGAAAGGCTACCCACTCTAGTTTTCTAGCCTGGAGAATTCCATGGACTATCCATGGGGTCGCAAAAAGTCAGACACGACTAAGCGACTTTCACTTAACTTCACTTGAGTCTGTTTAAGCTTTTCTTCCAAGGAGAAAGCATCTTTTAATTTCATGGGTGCAGCACAGTCTGCAGTGATTTTGGAGTCCAAGAAAATAAAGTCTGTCACTGCTTCCACTTTTTCCCCATCTGTTTGCCATGAAATAATAGGACCAGATGTCATGATCTTAGTTTTTTGAATGTTGAGTTTTAAGCCAGCTCTTTCACTTTTCTCTTTCACCTTCATCAAGAGGCTCTTTACTCCTTCTTTGCTTTTTGCCTTATTAGATCATACCCCTTCGTGGATCACAGCCTTGTCATTGTGAAGGGGCTTGTGTAACTCAATAAAGCTATGAGCCATGCGGTGCAGAGCCACCCAAGTCAGATGACTAATAGCGAAGAGCTCTGACCAAACATGACCCACTAGAGAAGGGAAGTGAAATGAAGTGAAAGTGAAGTCGCTCAGTCGTGTCCGACTCTTAGCGACCCCATGGACTACAGCCCACCAAGCCCTCCGTCTATGGGATTTTCCAGGCAAGAATACTGGAGTGGGGTGCCATTGCCTTCTCCATTAACAGTGGCTAGGCATATTATATTTACTTGGAGCTGGTATACTTGGTGACAGCCTTAGTGTCCTCGGACACGGCATGCTTGGCCAGCCCCTCAGGTAGCAGCAAGCACACGGCGGTCTGGATCTCCCTGGATGTGATAGTCAAGCACTTGCTGTAATGCACCAGGCATGATGCCTCGCCAGCGCGATGCCAGAGGAAGGAATGGCAAACCAAATCCAGTATTCTTGCTGCAAGAACCCCATGAACAGTATGATCTCCCAGTACCCCACTGAATAGCAAAAAAAAAAAAAAGAATTTCAAATCCAAGTGAATTTTGCCACATACGGCAATTGAACAGCTCCTCTTCCTCCTCATCTTCAAATATCTATTTTACACAGCTTATTTTTCCCAGAAGCACCCTGATGCTGGCAAAGGTTAACAAGAAACATGAATTCTGGACAAAAAATAATGACTCTGGGTGCACTGTTGGTGAGTTGTTGGGTGCTGAGAAAGGACCCGGACACTGTGTGACCATTAGACCCTGCTTTAGACTACTCTCCGTGTTAGCTATGGTTCTGAGGCGATCGATTACTTTACATCCCTTAACTGAAAGTTAACTTTAAACAACAAAATATTTGACTTTTAACCATGTGGGATTGAACTGTTCCCAAAATGGATGTCAAGTTAACCTGCATTATCTTCCCCCTTAAGCCAAGTTTCTGGAGCATAGCTCTCTATTTTCCTGATGTCTTGACTCACAGGCCTTATTCAGATATATGTCTCTATATTCCATAGCTGTAAGCTGTTCTCATGTTTGAGTTCCTGATTCTTGTGGATTTTCTTCCTCCTCCGTGCTCAGGTTATCAGTGAATATCACCATCAGTGTGCCTGCCTTTCAAGGCAGTTTCCCTATCTCTGCCAGCCTTTCGGACAGCAAAGAGTCAGAAGAATCAGAGCAAACAAGGGCCCTGAAGAGTCTCTCCTCCTGTGTCCCACTTTTATTCCACTTAAAGGGGTGATGTAAAAATAGCTTTGGTCTCAAATGTCCCAGAGCATTTGAATTCTGTCTTTGGTGAGTCACTCTGCCCCTGAGGTCACCTGAGTAATAAATGGAAATCAAGTCCTATTCCTTTTATTGCTATCCCTTGCAACTTTAGTTCAAAGAAATAGCCTTTTTCTGACCAAGAGGATGGGCCTGTATGGAAGAGGAAGCTATATCATTAATGTCCCATAGTCCTGCTCTCCAAAAGTAGGAAGAAAACTCATCTCAAAAGCCAGGCTCCAAGACACCTTGTGGGTCCTGTTTCTAATAGATAGACCTACTGGGCACCAGAAGGTCAGGAGTAGCTAATTTTTTTCTTTTCCCTCCTACACCTGGTGGCCTGAGCAGGAGCCTTGACCTGAAACCCAGTACCTTAGAACAACCCTGGGTACGTTTCCTTCTTGAGCTGTCTTCTCCAACATTCCAGCCTTGTCATAGATTTCTGCCATGCTGACAAGTAGGCAAGTTCAGTACTTTCTCTTGGTATCTATCTTTCCATCTCCTCTAGAACTTTGTTGGGGATGATGGAACATTAGATTGTATTGAATCAGCTAAGATACTGTTTTCAAATGGGGAAATTCACTGAATCTCTAGGCTAAGCCACATCACAAAGAAAGGCAATGCCAAAGAATGCTCAAACTACTGAACAATTGCACTCATCTCACACACTAGTAAAGTAATGCTGAAAATTCTCCAAGCCAGGCTTCAGCAATACGTGAACTGTGAACTTCCAGATGTTCAAGCTGTCTTTAGAAAAGACAGAGGAACCAGAGATCAAATTGCCAACATCCACTGGATCATCGAAAAAGCAAGAGAGTTCCAGAAAAACATCTACTTCTGCTTTATTGACTATGCCAAGCCTTTGACTGTGTGGATCACAATAAACTGTGGAAAGTTCTGAAAGAGATGGGAATACCAGACCACCTGACCTGCCTCCTGAGAAACCTGTATGCAGGTCAGGAAGCAACAGTTTGAACTGGACATGGGACAACAGACTGGTTCCAAATCGGGAAAGGAGCATATCAAGGCTGTATGTTTTCACCCTGCTTATTTAACTTATATGCAGAGTACATCATGAGAAATGCTGGGCTGGATGAAGCACAAGCTGGAATTAAGATTGCTGGGAGAAATATCAATGACCTCAGATATGCAGATGACACCACCCTTATGGCAGAAAGTGAAGAGGAACTAAAGAGCCTCTTGATGAAAGTGAAAGAGGAGAGTGAAAAAGTTGGCTTAAAGCTCAACATTCAGAAAACGAAGATCATGGCATCTGGTCCCATCACTTCATGGCAAACAGATGGGGAAACAGTGGAAACAGTGTCAGACTATTTTTCTGGGCTCTAAAATCACTGCAGATGGTGATTGCAGCCATGAAATTAAAAGACACTCCTTGGAATGAAAGTTATGACCAACCTAGATAGCATATTCAAAAGCAGAGACATTACTTTGCCAACAAAGGTCTGTCTAGTCAAGGCTATGGTTTTTCCTGTGGTCATGTATGGATGTGAGGGTTGGACTGTGAAGAAATCTGAGTGCCGAAGAATTGATGCTCTTGAACTGTGGTGTTGGAGAAGACTCTTGAGAGTCCCTTGGACTGCAGGGAGATCCAACCAGTCCATTCTAAAGGAGATCAGTCCTGCGTGTTCTTTGGAAGGACTGACGCTAAAGCTGAAACTCCAATACTTTGGCCACCTCATGTAAAGAGTTGACTCATTGGAAAAGACTCTGATGCTGGGAGGGATTGGGGGCAGGAGGAGAAGGGGACGACAGAGGATGAGATGGTTAGATGGCATTACCGACTCGATGGACATGAGTTTGGGTGAACTCCGGGAGTTGGTGATGGACAGGGAGGCCTGGCGTGCTGCAATTCATGGGGTCACAAAGAGTCAGACACGACCGAGTGACTGAACTGAACTGAACTGAAGCCACAGAGTCCAGCCTCATCTATAATAAGGCATCAGTGTTAAATACATCTAAATATATCTGTTCCAAATACAACTAAAAGGGATTTACTCAGATTTCCTTTGCCAAGTTTCCTTGTGCTTATAAAGGCTGCCTGAGTCTTTCTGAATATCTTTTCAATGGTAAGATTTTGGCACCATCTAATTGTTCTGCTAGCCTACCATCATGTCACACCTCAGGCATGGTTGTTTAAAATCCAGATAAAGAGTTGCTGTTTTAGCAGGTCCAGTGGATGTATTAAGTAGCTACATGGAGGAAAGATAGCTTCCTGCATAGGAAATGTCCCTGGTGTTTAGAACTAGAATTCTAAGAACCTCTGAGACCTGGAGGACAATCTTCTATGTGTAGCTGACAGGATCCAGTATTAACAGGTAATTCGTTTATATTGAGAGTGAGGACTGTCTTTTCAAGGTCTTCCAAATTCCATGAACAACAAATTTCTATAAGAGAAAGTCATTCTCACAATAAAATGATCAGAAGTTTAGCATATGAAATTTTTTGCCATTTAGGTTTTTGTTGCTAAATTTACTACCCTATGTAGAGTTCTTTCTTTTCAGGTCCAGAAAGAAGTTCATTAGGCTTGTCCCTAGCCTCTCTATGTCAGTCACATCCTGAGCTGCAAAGTTTGTTCTTGCCTGTTCATTAGCTGAGCCCATGCAAGGGGTCAAACCACAGGATCAGTATTTCTTCAGTGCACTACAAAAGAGGAATTGAAAAGTGATGCCTATGTGACTGTTGGGAATGATGATATTGAGTAAAATCACTTATCTAACGCAGGGGTCAGAAAATTTTCTATAAAAGGCCGGCTAATACATGTTTTAAGCTTTGCAGGCCAGATGCAACTACGCAGTTCCGTAGCTGGCAGGAAAGCAACAATGGACAATGTGGAAATGAATGAGTCTGGTTAAATTTGGCCCAGGGCCTTAGTTTAAAATATCCCCCTGGCCTGATTAGAATTACCAGTTAAAAAGGTAAGAGGAAAGTCCCATTTCCACAAAGAAAGGGCCCATTCATTCAAATAGTCAATCCTTCTGAGAACCAGCTGTCTTCAGTACCAACTCTGTTTTAGGTCTTGGGCACGTTCAGTTCAGTCCAGTTCAGTCACTCAGTCGTGTCCGACTCTTTGCGACTCCGTGAACCGCAGCACGCCAGGCCTCCCTGTCCATTACCAACTCCCGGAGTTTACCCAAACTCATGTCCATTGAGTCGGTGATGCTATCTAACCATCTCATCCTCTGTCATCCCCTTCTCCTACTGCACTCAATCTTTCCCAGCATCAGGTCCTTTTCAAATGAGTCAGCTCTTCGCATCAGGTGGCCAAAATATTGGAGTTTCAGCTTCACCATCAGTCCTTCCAATGAACACCCAGGACTGGTTTCCTTTAGGATGGACTGGTTGGATCTCCTTGCTGTCCAAGGGACTCTCAAGAGTCTTCTCCAACATCACAGTTCAAAAGCATCAATTCTTCGGCACTCAGATTTCTTCACAGTCCAACCCTCACATCCATACATGACCACTGGAAAAACCATAGCTTTGACTAGATGCACCTTTGTTGACAAAGTAATGTCTCTGCTTTTTAATATGCTGTCTAAGTTGGTCACAACTTTTCTTTCAAGGAGCAAGCATCTTTTAATTTCATGGCTGCAGTCACCATCTGCAGTGATTTTGGAGCCCAGAAAAATAAATTCAGCCACTGTTTCCACTGTTTCCCCATCTATTTGCCATGAAGTGATAGGACCAGATGCCATGATCTTAGTTTTCTGAATGTTGAGCTTTAAGCCAACTTTTTCACTGTCCTCTTTCACTTTCATCAAGAGGCTTTTTAGTTCTTCACTTTCTGCCATAAGGATGGTGTCATCTGCATATCTGAGGTTATTGATATTTCTCCCGGCAATCTTGATTCCAGCTTATGCTTCATCCAGCCCAGCATTTCTCATGATGTACTCTGCATATAAGTTAAATAAGCAGGGTGAAAACATACAGCCTTGATATGCTCCTTTCCCGATTTGGAACCAGTCTGTTGTCCCATGTCCAGTTCAAACTGTTGCTTCCTGACCTGCATACAGGTTTCTCAGGAGGCAGGTCAGGTGGTCTAGTATTCCCATCTCTTTCAGAACTTTCCACAGTTTATTGTGATCCACACAGTCAAAGGCTTGGCATAGTCAATAAAGCAGAAGTAGATGTTTTTCTGGAACTCTCTTGCTTTTTTGATGATCCAGTGGATGTTGGCAATTTGATCTCTGGTTCCTCTGCCTTTTCTAAAACCAGCTTGAACATCTGGAAGTTCATGGTTCGTGCATTGCTGAAGCCTTGCTTGGGCATGTAGTAACCAGCAGAGAAGGGATGCCTCACAGAGCTTATAGTATAGCAGAGGCCAACATTAAATCAATGATTCTACAATTGTCTAATGATTGCCATTTCCACATGTGGCTTGAAAGAGAGGAATGAGGAGTCATGGTAAGGCATTAGAGGCATATCTGAGCTAATTTATGCCAGTGGTCTGGGTAAGGCTTTCCAAAGTTAAGTGGGCTTATGCTGTAAACAGGTTATATTAAGGCTTTTTTAGTAAAGTACATGGACTCTGTGCTCTATAATGTTCTTAATTTGATTTTATTCTCTTCCATTTTCTCACTTTATGTGGAATCAGATGAGGCTATCAGAAGGATTGTGCTGAGGTAAAGACATTTACCCAAATGTAATTACAGTTCCAAGAATGTGATATAGATTAGTTCTCTATATTAATTAGGCCAATCTCAGACTCCATCAAGCTATCAGAAATCAACAGCTTTCTGAACAGCTTGTAATAATGTTTAAGTTACTTTCCAAATAATTATAGCCATGCCAGTCTCTAACATCTAATAAAAGAACTTCGAGGATATAAATCAACTTAATGATTCTAAACACCTCGCTTTCTTTTATTTCTGTATTTATGGTAAAGACCTTTCTAATTAAGAAGACAAATCACACACACACACACACACACACACACATATATTTCAGTGTTTGATTACATTAAAATATAAGCTCTGTACATACGGAAAAGAAAAGTGAAAGTCGCTCAGTCGTGTCCAACTCTTTGCGACCCCTTGGATATACAGTCATGGAATTCTCCAGGCCAGAATACTGGAGTGGGTAGCCATTCCCTTCTCCAGGGGATCTTCCCAAACCAAGGATCGAACCCATGTCTTCCTCATTGTGTGCTGATTCTTTACCAGCTGAGCCACCAGCTCCGTACATAAGGAAAAAGCCCCAAAATATCATCAGACACAAGCAAAAAAAAAAAAAAAAAAAAACAACCCAAAAACACAAAGCCCTGGAAATAGAGCATGCAATATATAAGACAGGGGTGGAAATATCATCACTACATAAAGAGCTGAATCAAATCAGTAAGACTAATGAAACATCCTACTAGATAACCAGAAAAAGATGTATGACCAAATAATCCATCTGACACGTATTGTATATGTGAAAAATATTTTTAATAGCTAAATGAGAGGAGCTAAGATGGTGGAGGAGTAGGACGGGGAGAACACTTTCTCCCCCACAAATTCATCAAAAGAACATTTAAACGCCGAGTAAATTCCACAAAACAACTTCTGAATGCCGGCAGAGGACATCAGGCACCCAGAAAAGCAACCCAAGTCTTCGAAAGGAGAGAGAAGAAATACAACTCCACTCACCAGAACACCGACACAAGCTTTCCTAACCAAGAAACCTTGACAAGCCACCTGTACAAACCCACACAGAGCGAGGAAATGCCACAATAAATAGAACTCCACAAACTGCCAGAATACAGAAAAGACACCCCAAACTCAGCAATTTAAACAAGATGAAGAGACAGAGGAATACCCAGCAGATAAAGGAACAGGATAAATGCCCACCAAACCAAACAAAAGAGGAAGAGACGGGGAATCTACCTGATAAAGAATTCCGAATAATGATAGTGAAATTGATCCAAAATCTTGAAATCAAAATGGAATCACAGATAAATAGCTTGGAGACAAAGATTGAGAAGATGTAAGAAAGGTTTAACAAGGACCTAGAAGAAATAAAAGAGAGTCAATATAAAATGAATAATGCAATAAATGAAATTAAAAACACTCTGGAGGCAACAAATAGTAGAATAACAGAGGCAGAAGATAGGATTAGTGAATTAGAAGATAGAATGGTAGAAATAAATGAATCAGAGAGGATAAAAGAAAAACGAATTAAAAGAAATGAGGACAATCTCAGAGACCTCCAGGACAATATTAAATGCTACAACATTCGAATCATAGGGGTCCCAGAAGAAGAAGACAAAAAGAAAGACCATGAGAAAATACTTGAGGAGATAATAGTTGAAAACTTCCCTAAAATGGGGAAGGAAATAATCACCCAGGTCCAAGAAACCCAGAGAGTCCCAAACAGGATAAATCCAAGGCGAAACACCCCAAGACACATATTAATCAAATTAACAAAGATCAAACACAAAGAACAAATATTAAAAGCAGCAAGGGAAAAACAACAAATAACACACAAGGGAATTCCCATTAGGATAATAGCTGATCTTTCAATAGAAACTCTTCAAGCCAGGAGGGAATGGCAAGACATACTTAAAGTGATGAAAGAAAATAACCTACAGCCCAGATTATTGTACCCAGCAAGGATCTCATTCAAATATGAAGGAGAAATCAAAAGCTTCTCAGACAAGCAAAAGCTGAGAGAATTCAGCACCATCAAACCAGCTCTCCAACAAATACTAAAGGATTTTCTCTAGACAGAAAACACAAAAACAGTGTATAAACTCAAACCCGATACAATAAAGTAAATGGCAACGGGATCATACTTATCAGTAATTACCTTAAATGTAAATGGGTTGAATGCCCCAACCAAAAGACAAAGACTGGCTGAATGGATACAAAAACAAGACCCCTACATATGTTGTCTACAAGAGACCCACCTCAAAACAGGGAACACATACAGACTGAAAGTGAAGGGCTGGAAAAAGATTTTTCATGCAAATAGGGACCAAAAGAAAGCAGGAGTAGCCATACTTATATCAGATAAAATAGACTTTAAAACAAAGGCTGTGAAAAGAGACAAAGATGGTCACTACATAATGATCAAAGGATCAATCCAAGAAGAAGATATAACAATTATAAATATATATGCACCCAACACGGGAGCGCCGCAATATGTAAGACAAATGCTAACAAGTATGAAAGGAGAAATTAACAATAACACAATAATAGTGGGAGACTTTAATACCCCACTCACATCTATGGATAGATCAACTAAACAGAAAATTAACAAGGAAACACAAACGTTAAACGATACAATAGACCAGTTAGACCTAATTGATATCTATAGGACATTTCATCCCAAAACAGTGAATTTCACCTTTTTCTCAAGCACACATGGAACCTTCTCCAGGATAGATCACATCCTGGGCCATAAATCTAGCCTTGGTAAATTCAAAAAAATAGAAATCATTCCAAGCATCTTTTCTGACCACAATGCAGTAAGATTAGATCTCAATTACAGGAGAAAAACTATTAAAAATTCCAACATATGGAGGATGAACAACACCCTGCTGAATAACCAACAAATCACAGAAGAAATCAAAAAAGAAATCAAAATTTACATAGAAACTAATGAAAATGAAAACACAACAACTCAAAACCTGTGGGACACTTTAAAAGCAGTCCTAAGGGGAAAGTTCATAGCAATACATGCATACCTCAAGAAACAAGAAAAAAGTCAAATAAATAACCTAACCCTACACCTAAAGCAACTAGAAAAGGAAGAAATGAAGGACCCCAGGGGTAGTAGAAGGAAAGAAATCTTAAAAATTAGGGCAGAAATAAATGCAAAAGAAACAAAAGAGACCATAGCAAAAATCAACAAAGCCAAAAGCTGGTTCTTTGAAAGGATAAATAAAATTGACAAACCATTAGCCAGACTCATCAAGAATCAAAGGGAGAAAAATCAAATCAATAAAATTAGAAATGAAAATGGAGAGATCACAACAGACAACACAGAAATACAAAGGATCATAAGAGACTACTATCAACAATTATATGCCAATAAAATGGACATCGTGGAAGAAATGGACAAATTCTTAGAAAAGAACAACTTTCCAAAACTGGACCAGGAAGAAATAGAAAATCTTAACAGACCCATCACAAGCACGGAAATTGAAACTGTAATCAAAAATCTTCCAGCAAACAAAAGCCCAGGTCCAGACGGCTTCACAGCTGAATTCTACCAAAAATTTAGAGAAGAGCTAACACCTATCCTGCTCAAACTCTTCTAGAAAATTGCAGAGGAAGGTAAACTTCCAAACTCATTCTATGAGGCCACCATCACCCTAATACCAAAACCTGACAAAGATCCCACAAAAAAAGAAAACTACATGCCAATATCACTGATGAACATAGATGCAAAAATCCTAAACAAAATTCTAGCAATCAGAATCCAACAACACATTAAAAAGATCATACACCATGACCAAGTGGGCTTTATCCCAGGGATGCAAGGATTCTTCAATATCCGCAAATCAATCAATGTTATACACCACATTAACAAATTGAAAAACAAAAACCATATGATTATCTCAATAGATGCAGAGAAAGCCTTTGACAAAATTCAACATCCATTTATGATAAGAACTCTCCAGAAAGCAGGAATAGAAGGAACATACCTCAACATAATAAAAGCTATATATGACAAACCCACAGCAAACATTATCCTCAATGGTGAAAAATTGAAAGCATTTCCTCTAAAGTCAGGAACAAGACAAGGGTGCCCACTTTCACCATTACTATTCAACATAGTTTTGGAAGTTTTGGCCACAGCAATCAGAGCAGAAAAAGAAATAAAAGGAATCCAAATTGGAAAAGAAGAAGTAAAACTCTCACTATTTGCAGATGACATGATCCTCTACATAGAAAACCCTAAAGACTCCACCAGAAAATTACTAGAACTAATCAATGATTATAGTAAAGTTGCAGGATATAAAATCAACACACAGAAATCCCTTGCATTCCTATACGCTAATAATGAGAAAACTGAAAGAGAAATTAAGGAAACAATTCCATTCACCATTGCAACGGAAAGAATAAAATACTTAGGAATATATCTACCTAAAGAAACCAAAGACCTATATATATAGAACTATAAAACACTGGTGAAAGAAATCAAAGAGGACACTAATAGATGGAGAAATATACCATGTTCATGGATTGGAAGAATCAATATAGTGAAAATGAGTATACTACCCAAAGCAATTTATAGATTCAATGCAATCCCTATCAAGCTACCAACGGTATTCTTCACAGAGCTAGAACAAATAATTTCACAATTTGTATGGAAATACAAAAAACCTCGAATAGCCAAAGCTATCTTGAGAAAGAAGAATGGAACTGGAGGAATCAACCTGCCTGACTTCAGGCTCTATTACAAAGCCACAGTTATCAAGACAGTATGGTACTGGCACAAAGACAGAAATATAGATCAATGGAACAAAATAGAAAGCCTAGAGATAAATCCACGCACATATGGACACCTTATCTTTGACAAAGGAGGCAAGAATATACAATGGATTAAAGACAACCTCTTTAACATGTGGTGCTGGGAAAACTGGTCAACCACTTGTAAAAGAATGAAACTAGAACACTTTCTAACACCATACACAAAAATAAACTCAAAATGGATTAAAGATCTAAACATAAGACCAGAAACTATAAAACTCCTAGAGGAGAACATAGGCAAAACACTCTCCAACATACATCACAGCAGGATCCTCTATGACCCACCTCCCAGAATATTGGAAATAAAAGCAAAAATAAACAAATGGGACCTAATTAAACTTAAAAGCTTCTGCACAACAAAGGAAACTCTATGCAAGGTGAAAAGACAGCCTTCAGAATGGGAGAAAATAATAGCAAATGAAGCAACTGACAAACAACTAATCTCAAAAATATACAAGCAACTCCTACAGCTCAACTCCAGAAAAATAAATGACCCAATCCAAAAATGGGCCAAAGAACTAAATAGACATTTCTTCAAAGAAGACATACAGATGGCTAACAAACACATGAAAAGATGCTCAACATCACTCATTATCAGAGAAATGCAAATCAAAACCACTATGAGGTACCATTTCACGCCAGTCAGAATGGCTGCAATCCATAAGTCTACAAGCAATAAATGCTGGAGAGGGTGTGGAGAGAAGGGAACTCTCTTGCACTGTTGGTGGGAATGCAAACTAGTACAGCCACTATGGAGAACAGTGTGGAGATTCCTTAAAAAACTGGAAATAGAACTGCCTTATGATCCAGCAATCCCACTGCTGGGCATACACACTGAGGAAACCAGAAGAGAAAGAGACACGTGTACCCCAATGTTCATCGCAGCACTGTTTATAATAGCCAGGACATGGAAGCAACCTAGATGCCCATCAGCAGATGAATGGATAAGAAAGCTGTGGTACATATACACAATGGAGTATTACTCAGCCATTAAAAAGAATACATCTGAATCAGTTCTAATGAGATGGATGAAACTGGAACCTATTATACAGAGTGAAGTAAGCCAGAAAGAAAAACACCAATACAGTATACTAACGCATATATATGGAATTTAGAAAGATGGTAACAATAACCCTGTGTACGAGACAGCAAAAGAGACAACAATGTATAGATCAGTCTTATGGACTCTGTGGGAGAGGGAGAGGGTGGGGAGATTTGGGAAAATAGCATTGAAACATGTATAATATCATGTATGAAACGAGTCGCCAGTCCAGGTTCGGTGCACGGTACTGGATGCTTGGGGCTGGTGCACTGGGACGACCCAGAGGGAGGGGAGGGGAGGGAGGAGGGTGGAGGGTTGAGGATAGGGAACACGGGTATACCTGTGGCGGATTCATTTCGATATTTGGCAGAACTAATACAATATTGTAAAGTTTAAAAATAAAATAAAATTTAAAAAAATAGCTAAATGAAAAAGCACTTATCAAAAGAAGAAATGAAAATAGTAATATATAAAGGGGTGAATACTCAACTTAACTAGCTGTTTAAGAATGACAAATTAAACAAATGCTAGTTTTAATTTGGTTGGCAAAAATTATAAATAATTATAATACTCACTGTATATACCATTATTACTCAAGATGATTTGAACCCACTTTCAATAGAGAGCTAGTACTATGTATCAAAAGTTCTAAAGTGTGCAAACTCTTTGACTCAATAATTGCACAGGTAGGAGTTTGGGGTTGATTTTATGAAAATAGATGTATTTTCAGATGCATTTATACAGAATTTTCCACACAGTATAATTTATAAGACTGAAAAATAGAGCAACCTACATTTTTACCAGTAAGTAAATAGTGAAATGGGACTTCCCAGGTGGCTCAGTGGTAAAGAATCTTCCTGCCAATGCAGAAGCCACATGAGACATGTGTTCAAACCCTGGGTTAGAAAGATCCCCTGGAGGAGGAAATGGCAACCCCACTCCAATATTCTTGACTGGAAAATTCCATGAGAGGAGCCTGGCGGGCTATAGTCCATGGATTGCAAAGAACCAGAGAACTGAGCAACTGAGCATGCATGCATGCAAATAGTGAAATAATGGTGAATCCATAAACTGAGATGCTATAATCTATTTTAAATGATTATCTAAAATATTGCTTATATGAATACTAAGAATATTCAAGATAGTTTGTTAGATGAGAAAGTTGGTTACAAAACAATGTATAGTGTGATTCATATGCTCTCAAATCTGTTTATATATACAGAAAAAAAAAAAAAAACCCATGGAGAACATTTACCATAGTGTCAATAGAATTTATTTCCCAATGATATTTTTAAGTGTTATGTTTGCCTATATGGAAATTTCACAGTTCCCTTCATGAATGTGTATTGCATTAATAACAAGAAAAAATTCATTAAGTTGTTTAAAAAAAAACAAAAATGGAGATTCACAGGGACCTACCAGGAACTTTCTGTCAACAGACAGTAAGGAGATTGCAGTGAGGGCTGTGGGAAGTCTCTTTTAAAGACCCTCTTATTTCTTGACAAACTGCCCTCAGTTTCCTCTTCTTTCCTTCCTTCCTTCTTTGAAACTGCCTGGGGTGTTCTACAGAATCTAATTTGGTTCTGAGATCAGGATATTTGCATCTCTAGGGGAGAGAAGATGTTGGTGTCAAAAGATACCCAAAAAAGCACAAGGCAAAAGAAATTCAGAGATGAATGACAGAGCTTCTTGGGAAGCCTGGTGGCACAGTGGTGAAGAATTCACCTGCCAATGTAGAAGCCGCAGGAAGCACAGATTTGATCCCTGGGTCAGGAAGATCCACTGGAGTAGACAACCCCCTTGCTTGGAAAATTCTACAGAGGAATCTGAAAGGCTACAGTCCATGGGGCTGTGCATTTACAATGCTGTGAGAACTCAAAATATGTAATGGTAACTAATTGAGAGATATGTTGATGAAATAAATCAGACACAGATGATTCATGTATAATTAGAATTATCTAACTGTTTGTAAGGCTGAATGACTTTAGAAGGCAGTTCATCCCATGCCATGGCCCCTTTTTGTGCTCTCTCTGTGTGAAGGAGAGAAAGGGACAAACTCACACACTGATTGTGCCAGTGGTACATTCTCAAATCATTGTGATCATCCTTAGAAATGGTGATAACTCCTGACACTACAGATCCTTCCCGAGGGACAGATCTTCCCCATGCATGTGAACAACCTAACTTGAGGATTAGGGAGGAACATTGGGAATCATATTTCCCAAACTTCAGTCTTTAAAAGAACTAGAGAAGGGACTTCTAGACACAGTAGGGGAATGGCGGGGGGCGGGGGGAAAATTGAGAGAGTAGCATTGATATATGTACACTGCTGCTGCTGCTAAGTCGCTTCAATCATGTCCGACTCTGTGCGACCCCATAGATGGCAGCCCACCAGGCTCCACCGTCCCTGGGATTTCCCAGGCAAGAACACTGGAGTGGGTTGCCATTTCCTTCTCCAATGCATGAAAGTGAAAAGTGAAAGTGAAGTTGTTCAGTAAGTGTCTGATTCTTCATGGTCCCATGGATTGCAGCCCACCAGGCTCCTCCATCCATGGGATTTTCCAGGCAAGAGTACCATGTGTAAAATAGATGGCTAGAGAGAAGTTGCTATATAACACAGGAAACTCAACTCAGTGCTCTGTGATGATCTAGAGGAGTGGGCTGGGGAGGGAGGTTCAAGAGGAAGGCGATATATGTATACATATGCTGATTCACCATGTTGTACAGCAGAAACTAACACAGTATTGCAAACCAATTATATTCCCCCCAAAAAAGGAATCAAACAATCCCTGTCTCCACCCCAGGCTATGCAGAAGCAGCAAGTGTGCCCTACTCTGTGCCAAGCACCTGTGTTCATAACCAGACCAATCAGAATGGACTTTTGAGGGAAAGCAGATTTTGGTTTAGTCCCCTGAATGTTAAATAGGAAAGAGAATTATCTCTATACTGGAAATAAATGCAGAAATTATTTTTCTTCCAACTCATGTTTCTACCAAGGCAAAGGTGAAGGAAATGGGGCAAATATATGGTTTGAATAGAATGCAACAATCTAAAAATTTTGGTTAACAGGGACTGTAAAAGAGATGTTTCTGTTGAAGGGATTTAGGTACTCTGTCTCACCCCCAAACATGCAGACACACATCACATATCTGTTTGCATTTATTGATTTATTTAGAGCTTGAAAGGGGTTCACAAAGGTAACTAAAGAACTCTATGAACATCAAAGCTCAGGGTATAGAGACATACATGAGAGACTGCAGAAAGGGCAGTGAAGGATGGGGAGATGGCATGTCCTAACAGAATCTGGGAGGGAAATGGGCAGACAGCAGTCCTGAGAGAGGACACACCATAAGTAAAAGGGGAAGTTACACTCTGAGCCACTGGTAGCACAGTTGTCTGATCAAAGTATGGGAGGAGAGATCCGAACATAACTTGTAGCCATGTAGGTGCGGGAGCTCCTCTAGTGCCAACTTCCCTGGCTGCATCAGCACCCCCAAGGTAGCTGGTTCTGCGTAGCTGAATAAAACATATGGGAACACTGGACGGAGGTTCGTGACATTGTACAGGAGACAGGGATCAAGACCATCCCCAAGAAAAAGAAAAGCAAAAAAGCAGAATGGCTGTCTGAAGAGGCCTTACAAATAGCTGTGAAAAGAAGAGAAGCAAAAAACTAAGGAGAAAAGGAAATTTATACCCATTTGATGAAGAGTTTCAAAGCATAGCAAGGAGAGATAAGAAAGCCTTCCTCAGTGATCAGTGCAAAGAAATAGAGGAAAACAATAGAATGGGAAAGACTAGAGACCTCTTCAAGAAAATTAGAGATATCAAGGGAACACTTCATGCAAAGATGGACTCAATAAAGGACAGAAATGGTATAGACCTAACGGAAGCAGAAGATATTAAGAAAAGGTGGCAAGAATACGCAGAAGAACTATACAAAAAAGATCTTCATGACCCAGATAATCACGATGATGTGATTGCTCACCTAGAGCCAGACATCCTGGAATGTGATGTCAAGTGGGCCTTAGGAAGCATCACTACAAACAAAGCTAGTGGAGGTGATGGAATTTCAGTTGAGCTATTTCAAATCTTAAAAGATGATGCTGTGAAAGTGCTGCACTCAGTATGCCAGCAAATTTGGAAAACTCAGCAGTGGCCATAGGACTGGAAAAGGTCAGTTTTCATTCCAATCCCAAAGAAAGGCAATGCCAAAGAATGCTCAAACTACCGAAAAATTGCACTCATCTCAGACACTAGTTTGGAGCAGGCAATGGCACCCTACTCCAATAATCCTGCCTGGAAAATCCCATGGACGGAGGAGCCTGGTAGGCTGCAGTCCATGGGGTCGCTGAGGGTCGGACACGACTAAGCGACTTCACTTTCACTTTTCACTTTCATGCATTGGAGAAGGAAAGGGCAACCCACCCCAGTGTTCTTGCCTGGAGAATCCCAGGGATGGGGGAGCCTGGTGGGCTGCCGTCTATGATGTCACACAGAGTCGGACATGACTGAAGTGACTTAGCAGCAGTAGTAGCAGCATACACTAGTAAAGTAATGATCAAAATTCTCCAAGCCAGGCTTCAGCAATACGTGAACCATGAACTTCCAGATGTTCAAGCTTGTTTCAGAAAAGGCAGAGGAACCAGAGATCAAATTGCCAACATCCACTGGATCATCGAAAAAGCAAGAGAGTTTCAGAAAAACATCTACTTCTGAATGTTTATTTCTGCTTTAGTGACTATGCCAAAGCCTTTGACTGTGTGGGTCACAATAAACTGTGGAAAATTCTGAAAGAGATGGGAATACCAGACCACCTGACCTGCCTCTTGAGAAATCCGTATGCAGATCAGGAAGCAACAGTCAAAACTGGACGTGGAACAACAGACTGGTTCCAAATAGGAAAAGGAGTACATCAAGGCTGTATATTGTCACCCTGCTTATTTAACTTATATGCAGAAGGAAATGGCAACCCACTTCAGTGTTCTTGCCTGGAGAATCCCAGGGATGGGGGAACCTGATGGGCTGCCGTCTATGGGGTTGCACAGAGTCAGACATGACTGAAGCGACTTAGCAGCAGCCGCAGAGTACATCATGAGAAACGCTGGGCTGGATGAAGTACAAGCTGGAATCAAGATTTCTGGAAGAAATATCAATAACCTCAGATATGCAGATGACACCACCCTTATGGCAGAAAGGGAAGAACAACTAAAGAGCCTCTTGATGAAAGTGAAAGAGAAGAGTAAAAAAGTTGGCTTAAAGCTCAACATTCAGAAAACTAAGATCATGGCATCCGGTCCCATCACTCCATGGCAAATAGATGGGGAAACAGTGGAAACAGTGTCAGACTTTATTTTTTGGGTCTCCAAAATCACTGCAGATGGTGATGGCAGCCATGCAATTAAAAGATGCTTACTCCTTGGAAGGAAAGTTATGACCAACCTAGATAACATATTAAAAAGCAGAGACATTACTTTGTCAACAAAGGTACGTCTAGTCGAGCTATGGTTTTTCCAGTAGTCATGTATGGATGTGAGAGTTGAACTATAAAGAAACCTGAGCGCCAAAGAGTTGATACTTTTGAACTGTGGTGTTGGAGAAAACTCTTGAGAGTCCCTTGGACTGCAAGGAGATCCAACCAGTCCATCCTAAAGGAGATCAGTCCTGAATATTCATTGGAAAGACTGATGTTGAAGCTGAAACTCCAATATTTTGGCCACCTTATGCAAAGAACTGACTCATTTGAAAAGATCCTGAGGCTGGGAAAGATTGAAAGTGGGAGGAGAAGGGGACGACAGAGAGTGAGATGGTTGGATGACATCACTGACTCAATGGACATGAGTTTGAGTAAATTCCGGGAGTTGGTGATGGACAGGGCGCCTGGCGTGCTTCAGTCCATGGGGTCCCAAAGGGTTGGACTTGACTGAGCGACAGAACTGAACTGAACACTGGACAGTTGGGCAGCTTCACAAAGAGACACATCTTGTGTAAGAATAAAAATAGAGAGGAAGTTTTGTTCTTTTCATTTGGAAATGGAGGTCATTCCTTCATAGCATCATGAGGATTGAAATAACAATAACAAATTCCCTTAATAATGTGTGCCCAGGAGGTGAATTGAAGTGAACTAGCATCAAGACCAGAGAGAGTGACAGAAGCAATAGCCATTCCCACGAGACAGCCCCAGCCTCCATGGCAGAGAGAAGTGAGTGACAGACATGGATAAACAAGCCTAAGGATTCTCAAAATATCTGGGATGGAGAATCGGTAAACATTTGCAATATGAGTAGGTGGTTAGAGGAATTAAGGGCATCATATTCGAGGCTATGAATATATTGTTGCTGTTCCTGTTGCTAAGTCGCTTCAGTCTTGTCCGACTCTGTGGGACCCCATAGACGGCAGACTATGAGGCACCTCTGTCCCTGGGATTCTCCAGGCAAGAATGCTGGAGTGGGTTGCCGTTTCCTTCTCCAATGCATGAAAGTGAAAAGTGAAAGTGAAGTCGCTCAGTCGTTTCCGACTCTTAGCGACCCCATGGACAGCAGCCTACCAGGCGCCTCCGTCCATGAGAGTTTCCAGGCAAGAGTACTGGAGTGGGGTGCAATTGCCTTCTCTGAATACATCACTTAAACCCAGGCTGGTGAAACAACACACATCCCAGTAATGCTAGAGAGATCAGTTATTTCAACTTATGTCCCCAATTGATGGGGCATGTTCCTGGAAATAAAAATTACCCCCAGCCAGTGCCCTCATTATTTACTTCAGGTTATAACTGTAAAAACGTCAAATAAGTGGTAACAGTGAAAAGAATGGAGAAAATAGGAGCAGTTTATGGTAAGAATCATATGGGATTAAAGATGGTCATGGGGGCTTCCCTTATAGCTCAGTTGGTGAAGAACCCACCTGCAATGTAGGAGATCCGGATTCGATTCCTGGATCAGGAAGATCCTCTGGAGAAGGAAATGGCAATCCACCCTAGTATCCTTGCCTGGAAAATCCCATGGACAGAGGAGGCTGGCGGGCTATATTCTGTGGCGTCACAAGAGTCAGACATGACTTAGTGATAAACCACCAGACGGTCATGAATTCTTTGGTGCTGCTCCTACCAATTGGTGGAATCTGTTTGGCTTCTCCTTAAAGGGGGTCAACTTGTGACTTCTTGGACCAAGACTGCACAGCTGAACCGGTGCTGTGCCAGTTCTGGGCCTGTCCTTGAACAGAGGCTAGTGACTGCCTTCTAAGGCTTTGGGAATCTTGAGTGGCCAGGTAAGAAATCCAGCTATCCTACTGGATATATCTCATAGAGGGCCCTGAAGCTAAATGGAGGGAGAGAGGCAGAGGTGAGCTAAACTTTCAAGACATCCCCATCAAGATGCTGGTGTGTGAATAAAGTCTCTTGACTCTTCCAGACCAGGTCAGCCTTCAGCTGAATATCACTAAATCATTCCAGTCATTGGTATGTGAACAGGAAAATTGCCCAGCAGAGCCCTACAGGAATTCTTAACCCATGAAATTATGGGCTATAATAAAAAGGAATGTTATTTTAAACTATTGAGTTTTGCAGTTTGTTAAATAGCAGTGGATTAAACTAGAATAATACTATAGGCTTCAAATTCTACCCGTTTTGCCCCTCAGCCTACTGTTTTATTTTTTTTGTCTTTTGTATGCGTGTATGTATGTTCATTGTGTAGAGTCCTCCAAGAGATGATAGGCTTTGTTTCCTGGAGAATATTATAGATATGTCACGAGGAGGCACTCTATCTATGGTACAGAAGGAAAGGCCCTTAGCAGGGCTGTTTTATTCCCTTTCTCCTTTTGGAAGACTCCCTGAGATCTATTTCAGACTACTCTTGCCATTTCCTTTTAAAAAATTTTTATTTTCTATTGGAGTATAGTTGATTAGCAATGTCATGTTAGTTTCAGATATATGGAAAAGAATGCATATATGAATAGATACATATATGTGTACAACTGAATTACTTTGCTGCGCACCTGAAACTCACACAACATTGCTCTCAGCATTTTCACACAGCATGATCCTATATTGGTTTCTCATTGAGCAGCCCTTCGGTTTGTAGTTCAGACAATTGCCATAGCCAATTAGAGAAGATAATTCTATGTAATAAGAATGAATGGCTGAACTCAATAAGCTCCAAACTTCTATATTATTTTCTATGCTGATTATGGCATTTTTTGTTGTGTTGAAAATAGCATCTATGTCGGTCACTCTCTGAGTTATAAAATGGAAATAGCATGTACCTTCTAAGTAACTCAGAATTATTGTGAGATCATGTGGGCGGAAGCTCTTTGTAAACTTTCAAATGCTATATACTTGCAAAGTTATTATCATTACTATTAAGGAATTAGTAAATTACAGATAGTGTTGGAACATGTGGGCTTAGCATTGTGTGGTCTTAGGCAATTCACTTAACATCTCAGCAGTTTTCTCGTTCTTATAATAAAAGTGTGTTTACTGTGTAATAGTTGAGGTTCCTTCTAGTTCTCAAATACTGAAATTTTTGAGAACCTGTGTTGGCATGAGCAAATTAGTACATAATATTCAGAGGTAAATGTGGCTCCATTCTTGATGACCAGAAATTTATAATGCAGTTGTTAAGCTATCTCATGCTTTAAAAATAATCATAATTCAAGTTAACCTTTTCTTATTGACTGTAGTTGACTTACAGTATTGATGTTAGTTTTAGGTATATGGCAAAGTGATTCAGTTTCTTTTAAATATATATATATATATATATTCTTTTTCAGATTATTTTCCATTATAGGTCATTACAAGATATTAATATCTTGTACCAAATTAGCCTTTCAAATGCAAGTTCCCTGGGACCTAAATGTCCCTGACAGGTAATTTTCCAGATACTAGTGTTATGTGCTGGTTGCTATCTTCTGTTTATCCCTCCAGACTCACTCTCTGTCCTTGCAGTTTGACGTGAACCAATTACATCAATGTGCCCTCTTGCTTCAGGGTGTCTAATTGGGTTCTGTCAGTCTAGAGGTCCATCAAGAGATGGAAGAGGAGAGAAAAAAGAGATCGGGGTATTTATTCCACCTGCTTTCCACCTATGGGGTCATCAGAAGATGTCTGTTCCCTTAACCCAAGGACACAATGTCTTTCAAGGCTGCCCTCTCCACATGACTCTATCCTTCCAGGTTCTGTAAACTACTCTGTCTCCTTGACCCTTTCCTCTAGGGATGAAAACAGCTCAGCTTTATCTAATCCTGGAATACTTCACAATCCTTTGTAGGGTAGGCAGCCTCCAATATGGCACCCTGTGGTCCAGCTTCCGGGTCCTCATGCCCATGTATAATCCCCTCCTCTTGAATGTGGGCTTATTGACTGACTTCTTTGTAGCTGACTGTGTCCCTTCCTGATGGAGAATTTGTTTATTTAGAGAGATTCAGGTTCACAACCCATTATCCACAGTTCTGAAATCCTCAAAGCTCTGAAAACCAAAAGTGGTAATTGAGGGCAAATGTGACCTGAAATAACATGAAGCTATTCATAATCTTTATTTATGCTTTTTAGTATGAGGTTCATACTTTCATTGCACAAATACTGATGATTTCCATGATGCATTACATTGAGAATATTATATATGGAGGGGCTTCCCAGGTGATGCAGTGGTAAAGAATCTGCCTGCCAATGCAGGAGATGCAAGAGATGTGGATTTGATTCCTGGGTTGGAAAGATCCCTTGGAGTAGGAAATGGCAATTCACTCCAGTATTCTTGCCTGGAATATTCCATGAGAAAATTCCATGACAGAGGAGTCTGGTGGGCTACAGTCCATGGGGTCGGAAAGAGTCAGTTGTCTGACTGAGCAACTGAGCATGCACACATTATATATAGAATATAAGGTAGTGGCATTGTATTAAAAAAAAAAAAAAACCTCTGAATTCCAAAGCAAATCTAGCCCTAACGGTTTCAGATGTATTATAACCCAATCTTTAAAGCTTGAAAACTATTCTGTCTCTTTAAGATAACTTTGCACTTCTCTGCCTTGATTCTTTATATATTGGTTTTAAGGTTTAACTCTCAGAGAATCATTTTACTTACCTTGTTTCCCAGTTTGTGGGAACTCTTCACTGTCATCTTCATAAAATTGACAATTGTGGGTGAATAGTAGGTCTGACTAAAAGGGGAAGTGGGTGTGAGTAAGGAGGAGAAGGAGGGGGAGGAAAGTCGTGGGGTAGCTGAGCTTTCAAGGGTAAAGAAAACCCTTTCTTTGGTAAGGTGACAGCAGGGTTCCAGACAGAAATAACTGCATGAAGGCGTGAAGCAACCCAGGGTGCCTAGACTGCTGAAAACAGCTGTGCTGGGTTGAGATGGGATGAGGGCTGTGTAGGAGCTGACCCTGGGAGAGCAGTGGAGTGAGTCAAGGTTTTCTCACAGCAAAGAAAACTATACTGTGAAAGTCAAACAGCCAAAAGTGCAGAGAGAATAGATTGAAAGAAAGTGAGGAGGAGGCTGGGGCCCAGGAAAGGCTTTGGCACATGTCTGAACTAGGCAGGGGGATGGAGAATGGAAGAAAAGAGAATCAAGAAAGTTTACAGCAGATACGCAAAAGGTCTTAGCAGAAGTTGGGCATGAAAGGAAGGGAGAGGAGTTAAATCTAAGTAATTGATCACTGCTTCTAGAGCAAAGTTCACTAAGAAGAAAGTTACATTTGAATGTTCTTAACATCTGATTGCTTTTAATTTGAAATAAGAAAATTCTAATTTTACCAAAGTGGAGAGGGCCATGACCAACACACTATAGTAGGCAGTATGTGGGACTGGTGGGTCAGTTCAGTTCTTTATTGGAACCTGAATAAAAAAAAGTTTCCATCTCTAAACCTTAGTTTCTTTACCTAAAGAGCAGAGGTAGTGTCACCAGCATGGCAAGATTTGTGGAGGATGTTTATATTAAGTAAAAGAATATGTGTATCTGAAAATGTGAGCCACTCTCAAAGTATGTAAATGAATATCAGTTACATCTAATGCGGTTACTTGGATCAGAGAGGTTAAGGGTCTTCCCAAGGTTGCAGAGCAGTGATGATCCTGGGACCAGAGACTGACGCATGGTCACTGCTCCAGTCCCAATACCCCTAGAAAGGAAGAAACCATTTGGGCTTAGCTTGATAGATAGCAGAGGACAGAGACAGTGCAGAGTCTTGTGCTCACCATTCTGTTTTCCTGCACATAATTGGCCTTTAGTAGAAGATCAATTCTTTGCCTTATTTTATTTATTGTCAGCATGAATAATAAGTATAGAATCGACCATCACCCTTTAAATGTCAAGGAGTTTAGGCAGAGGGACATATCACAATTAAAAGCCTACTTAACAGGATAAACAAATACAATTCTCTTGAGGGTGCTTTGTCTCACTTGCCTTAGGTAGTTAACTTGCTGCAGACATTGAGAGGCAATTACTTGATTCAATAAACGATTCCCACTCTAACTTGTGGATGTCTATGCATACAATTTATTTTCAAGTTGGCCAGAAAATCTGAATTTATGTTTCTAATTGATATCAGTTGTTTCATCTGCCCTGTCAAACTCATGGCTCTGAAATATCAAGAGCATTTTTCTGTCACTGCCAGGGCTTAAAAATGACTAATACCAAGTCACTGCTGATGACCTCACACGGTCATTGACCAGCTAGCTATGATACGTCAACTGCTTATTTGGTAAGCTGGTGTTCACATAGATGAAAAAGCATTCTGATGATGTGTATTACTGGATAGGCAGGGGTACAGCTCTGCTTTGGCTTCTTATTATCTTTATAATCTTTTGAGGATTGCTAACTTAACTTCTGAGATGTTAGAGAGCTTTGGAAATGGAAATGGAGAGGGAAAGTTCTCTCTTACGTAGAGAACTGGCACATAGTAGGTGACAAACTGGTACACAGTAGGTGCTCAATTAATGTGACATTTCTTGCTTTAGACAGAATGTGTTTCAGTTGGAAGAGCTTTACAACTTTCATTTACAATCTGCTTTCCAGTTCCCTTCTAGGTTTTCTTCTCATTTTCAAGGACTAGGGTTGGACTCCTGTTCTTTCTCTATAGGAATAGAACAGCCTGGACGTGGCCCCAGATTGCCCTTAATATCTAATAGTGGAACCAAGACACATTTCAGCATTAATTCTAAAACCCCATATAGTCCTCCTTGAATCATATTCTTTGTACCAAATGGCTGAATTTTTACTGAGACCACTCAGACAAAACATTTGTTGATTTATTTTTTGTTTTATATCTAAAACATGTTTGTACATTTGGTTCATATACACTTGGTTTATACTTTTAAAGCTAAGTAGCAGGGTTACTAGGCTATGAGCTTCTTGAGTTACAGTCTTCTATCTAGCCTTAGCACAGGACTTAGAAAGAAGTACAGAGAATGTTTCTGATTTGTCTTATTTTAGGATTTTCCTACCCTCTGGTCACCTAATTGCAAGTATGACTCCCAAGTCAACTTATCTAGAGTCACTTATGTGACGTTTTGCTTTTAACATTTCTTGGATTTTTACTTTAGAGGCTCTGTTCCCTTCAATAACTCCCTAGTGTGACTCAGCAATTCTCAAATGACATGCTAAATACTCTCTAAAACACATTAAAAGTTTATCTCTGAGGAAAACTTAGGATAAGCAAAGTGCTTAAAAACAAAACAAAGACATGCAATTTAAAGTGTTTGTTCAGTTTACAAATACACTGGAGATTGCTTATTGGTAGGAAATGACCCAAGAAATGTTAGGCCAACTAATTTCATCCTCTCTCTTTTCCTATCTCCTTCCATACAGTTTTGATATGCATGTATAAAAATGATAGCTAACATTTATTCAGTATGAATAGCTAAAATAGTAGGAACTCTTGCTATGTGCCAGGTCCCAACCTAAAGGATTTTCATGTTTAACTATTTGTTCCTATAAAAATTGTATGCTGTAGGTGTTGTCATTGTCTCCATTTTATAATTGAGGAAACTCATGCTCACAAAGTTTCAATAACTGGCCCAAGGTCACACAGCTGTTGTGTTGTATAGACAGGATTTAAATAGAAATACTAAAATTCTAAGTCAAAACAGTAAAAAGGGTCATATCAAATATATTATCCAAAGGATATAAGACTAACATCCACTGGAAAGGCACACTAGTCATGAACTTCCAATAAGATGTGTAGCCATGCATTTCAGTGTCAAATGATAATGCCCTTCAAATGAGGCAAAATGAGAGTAACCATACATCTTCAGTTCAGTTCAGTTCAGTTCCGTTCAGTCGCTCAGTCATGTCCGACTCTTTGGGACCCCATCAATCGCGGCACACCAGGCCTCCCTATCTATCACCAACTCCCGGAGTTTACCCAAACTCATGTCCATAGACTTAAATTGAAGAAAGTAGGGAAAACCACTAGACCATTCAGGTATGACCTAAATCAAACCCATTATGATTATACAGTGGAAGTGAGAAATAGATTGAAGGGCCTAGATCTGATAGATAGAATGCCTGATAAACTATGGAATGAGGTTCGTGACACTGTACAGGAAACAGGGATCAAGACCATCCACATGGAAAAGAAATGCAAAAAAGTAAAATGGCTGTCTGAGGAGGCCTTACAAATAGCTGTGAAAAGAAGAGAAGCGAAAGCAAAAGAGAAAAGGAAAGATATAAACATCTGAATGCAAAGTTCCAAAGAATAGCAAAGAGATAAGAAAGCCTTCCTCAGAGATCAATGCAAAGAAATAGAGGAAAACAACAGAATGGGAAAGACTAGAGATCTCTTCAAGAAAATTAGAGACACCAAAGGAACATATCATGCAAAGATGGGCTCGATAAAGGACAGAAATGGTATGGACCTAACAGAAGCAGAAGATGTTAAGAAGAGGTGGCAAGAATACACAGAAGAACTGTACAAAAAAGATCTTCACGACCCAGATAACCACGATGGTGTGATCACTCACCTAGAGCCAGACATCCTGGAATGTGAAGTCAAGTGGGCCTTAGAAAGCATCACTACGAACAAAGCTAGTGGAGGTGATGGAATTCCAGTGGAGCTATTTCAAATCTTGAAAGATGATGCTGTGAAAGTGCTGCACTCAATATGCCAGCAAACTTGGAAAACTCAGCAGTGGCCACAGGACTGGAAAAGGTCAGTTTTCATTCCAATCCCAAAGAAAGGCAATGCCAAAGAATGCTCAAACTACCACACAATTGCACTCATCTCACACGCTAGTAAAGTAATGCTCAAAATTCTCCAAGCCAGTCTTCAGCAATATGTGAACCATGAACTTCCTGATGTTCAAGCTGGTTTTAGAAAAGGCAGAGGAACCAGAGATCAAATTGCCAACATCCACTGGATCATGGAAAAAGCAAGAGAGATCCAGAAAAACATCTATTTCTGCTTTATTGACTATGCCAAAGCCTTTGACTGTGTGGATCACAATAAACTGTGGAAAATTCTGAAAGAGATGGGAATACCAGACCACCTGACCAGCCTCTTGAGAAATCTGTATGCAGGTCAGGAAGCCACAGTTTGAACTGGACATGGAACAACAGGCTGGTTCCAAATAGGAAAAGGAGTACGTCAAGGCTGTATATTGTCACCCTGCTTATTTAACTTATATTCAGAGTACCTCATGAGAAACGCTGGACTAGAAGAAGCACAAGCTGGAATCAAGATTTCTGGGAGAAATATCAATAACCTCAGATATGCAGATGACACCACCCTTATGGCAGAAAGTGAAGAGGAACTCAAAAGCCTCTTGATGAAAGTGAAAGTGGAGAGTGAAAAAGTTGGCTTAAAGGTCAACATTCAGAAAACGAAGATCATGGCATCCGGTCCCATCACTTCATGGGAAATAGATGGCGAAACAGTGTCAGACTTTATTTTGGGGGCTCCAAAATCACTGCAGATGGTGACTGCAGCCATGAAATTAAAAGACCCATAATCCTTGGAAGAAAAGTTATGACCAACCTAGATAGCATATTGAAAAGCAGAGACATTATTTTGCCAACAGAGGTCTGTCTAGTCAAGGCTATGGTTTTTCCTGTGGTCATGTATGGATGTGAGAGTTGGACTGTGAAGAAAGCTGAGCGCTGAAGAATTGATGCTTTTGAACTGTGGTGTTGGAGAAGACTCTTGAGAGTCCCTTGGACTGCAAGGAGATCCAACCAGTCCATTCTGAAAGAGATCAGCCCTGGGATTTCTTTGGAAGGAATGATGCTAAAGCTGAAACTCCAGTACTTTGGCCACCTCATGGGAAGAGTTGACTCATTGGAAAAGACTCTGATGCTGGGAGGGATTGAGGGCAGGAGGAGAAGGGGACAACAGTAGATGAGATGGCTGAATGACATCACTAACTTGATGGACTTGATTCTGAGTGAACACTGGGAGTTGGTAATGGACAGGGAGGCCTGGCGTGCTGCGATTCATGGGGTTGCAAAGAGTCGGACACGACTGAGCAACTGAACTGAACTGAACTGATGTTCATCGAGTCGGTGATGCCATCCAGCCATCTCATCTTCGCATGAGGTGGCCAAAGTATTGGAGTTTCAGCTTCAGCATCAGTCCTTCCAATGAACACCTAGGACTGATCTCCTTTAGAATGGACTGGTTGGGTCTCCTTGCAGTCCAAGGGACTCTCAAGAGTCTTCTCCAACACCAGAGTTCAAAAGCATCAATTCTTCAGTGCTCAGCTTTCTTCAAAGTCCAACTCTCACATCCATACATGACTACTGGAAAAACCATAGCCTTTACTAGACCAACCTTTGTTGGCAAAGTAATGACTCTGCTTTTGAATATGCTATCTGGGTTGATCATAACTTTTCTTCCAAGGAGTATACGTCTTTTAATTTCATGGCTGCAATCACCATCTGCAGTGATTTTGGAGCCTAAAAAAATAAAGTCTGACACTGTTTCTGCTGTTTCCCCATCTATTTGCCATGAAGTGATGGGACCAGTGTCATGATCTTAGTTTTCTGATTGTTGATCTTTAAGCCAACTTTTTCACTCTCCTCTTTCACTTTCATAAGCAGACTTTTTAGTTCCTCTTCACTTTCTGCTCTAAGGGTGGTGTCATCTGAATATCTGAGGTTATTGATATTTCTCCCAGCAATCTTGATTCCAGCTTGTGTTTCCTCCTGCCCAGTGTTTCTCATGATGAGAAACATCATCATGAGATGTTTGTTTCATCATCATCACTTATATGTTCCTCTGCATATAAGTTAAATAAGCAGAGTGACAATATACAGCCTTGACAAACTCCTTTTCCTATTTGGAGCCAGTCTGTTGTTCCATGTCCAGTTCTAACTGTTGCTTCCATACATCTCAGGCAACTCTAAGCTTGTGGTAGTCACTCAGTCATGTCCAGCTCTCTGTGATCCCATGGACTTTAGCCTGCTAGGCTCCTCTGTTCATGGGAGTCTCCAGGCAAGAATACTGGAGTGAGTTGCCATTCCCTTCTCCAGAGGATCTTCCTGACCCGTTGACTGAACCCTGGTCTCCCATGTTCCAGGCAGATTCTTTACCATCTGAGCTATCAGGGAAGTCCTTAAGCTTAGAGAAGAAAAATATAAAAATCTCTATGATGATTATCAAATACTATATAAGCATTTAACATGTTAGTATATATTTATTTGACTTATATACTTATAAATTGTATGTGTACATGCATATGTGTGCATGTGTGTGTGTGTGTGTGTATCATATGTACCTAATACTTACAGGGCTATATAAGATATACATATATAAGGTGTATAGCACACGTCTCAGATGTCTATATATTCATCCTATACAGATGGATGGGTAATATAAGTGTGTCATTGAAGAGTTCTGTTGCAGACACCTCTTCATCTCTTTAAGTACTCTGGCCATACCTCTCATTGTAATTACCTCTCCAGGGGCAAGTTCTACAGTCTTCCACAAATTTCTGACAGGTGTAATTTAGTATTTTCTTGTTTTAGGCCCTTCACATTTCCTGTCTTTGTGCATCTCTGAAACAGTTAGCACTCACAAATGAAATATGGGAGCAGGCATCCTGTACAACAATGTTGACCTATGAGACTGGTAGTGAAAGGAAACTGCCTCCCCCTTTCTTACCCAGGCTGATGATTCTGAGACACATTTCATTTTTTTTTATTACCTCCCCTTTGAAACTCCTTTCCATCTCCCTCCCCATCCCACTCCTCTAGGCCGATACAGAGCCCCTGTTTGATTTTTCATTTATCCCATAAAAAATGAGATATATTTCAAAAAGTTTCCCAAAGGCTCATGGTATGAAGTGACCAGTTGTCCATCAGGTGGCCAACTTAGGGTGCAGCTGCCTTAAGGGGTAGTTGGGTTTCCCTCTTTTCCTGCTATATTCCCCAACCCATTGCTTCTCCTTTTTGCAATCACATTCTCAAATTAACTACTCATCATAAACCTCCACCACAAATTTTGCTTTGGGTGATACCAAGCTAAGACAGCACTATTATATTTTCTGTCTTCAATTATTTATTTTATTACTAAGATATAGTAAAAATTAGAACTTTAACAAGAAATGCTTTAAGTTTCATTGCCTGTCAAGGGTCATCGTTTCAGTTTATAGCTTTCAAAAATAAGAACTTTCTGTGGTAAAAGGTTTGCAGGCTGGAAAACATTTATTGGAGGCCAGCAATGGTCTGATGATCAGAGTCAGTGAAATAGTGATTTATGTCACATGTGTCTGGAAAACAAATTGAAGTCATTCTCCAAGCCAGATCCCTGTTTCAAGAAAAATTATATGGTATCATATACAAGTCCTAGTGGGAACATTTTGACTTTTAAAGGGCATGCGTTTTATTAAATGTATCGCATAGCTATTAAAATATTAATGAGGGTGATGTTGGCTCATTCGATACGAAAAAAATGGGGATGACGATGGATGAGTGTGGTGTGATATATTGTGATTCTGCTGTCAAGTGGCAGGTTTTTTTTGTTTTTTGTTTTTTTGCTCAATCAAGCTTAAATTCAGAATACCTCTCTGCCTGGCAAGCAAACTTTGCCATTTCTAACTGGCAATTAATAATTTGGGGAGTGGAGAAAGAAGAAAGCAGGTCAAAATGCCTTCATGAGGCATCTTGGTCATCGATTGTTTAGGATCCTTTAGGGCAGGGTTTTTCAACCTCAGCACTATTGCTATTCTCTGCTGGATAATTTTTGTTGTAAGGAGATGTCCTGTGCATTCTTGGATGTTTAGCAGCATCCCTGGCCTTGGCCCACTGGATGATGGTAATATCATGCCCCTCAAAGCCATGACAATCAAAAATGTCTATTCAGTTCAATTCAGTTCAGTCGCTCAGTCATGTCTGACTCTTTGCGACCCCATGAATTGCAGCACACCAGGCCTCCCTGTCCATCACCAACTTCCGGAGTTCACTCAAACTCAAGTGATGGAGTCAATGATGCCATCCAGCCATCTCATCCTCTGTCATCCCCTTCTCCTCCTGCCCCCAATCCCTCCCAGCATCAGAGTCTTTTCCAATGAGTCACCTCTTCGCATGAGGTGGCCAAAGTATTGGAGTTTCAGCTTTAGCATCATTCCTTCCAAAGAAATCCCAGGGCTGATCTCCTTCCGAATGGACTGGTTGGGTCTCCTTGCAGTCCAAGGGACTCTCAAGAGTCTTCTCCAACACCACAATTCAAAAGCATCAATTCTTTGGCGCTCAGCTTTATTCACAGTCCAACTCTCACATCTATACATGACCACAGGAAAAACCATAGCCTTGACTAGACGGACCTTTGTTGGCAAAGTAATGTCTCTACTTTTCAATATGCTATCTAGGTTGGTCATAACTTTTCTTCCAAGGATTACACGTCTTTTAATTTCATGGCTGCAGTCACCATCTGCAGTGATTTTGGAGCCCCAAAAAATAAAGTCTGACACTGTTTCCACTGTTTCCCCATCTATTTGCCATGAAGTGATGGGACCAGATGCCATGATCTTCGTTTTCTGAATGTTGAGCTTTAAGCCAACTTTTTCACTCTCCACTTTCACTTTCATCAAGAGACTTTTTAGTTCCTCTTTACTACTGCCATAAGGGTGGTGTCATCTGCATATCTAAGGTTATTGATATTTCTCCCGGCAATCTTGATTCCAGCTTGTGCTTCTTCCAGCCCAGCATTTCTCATGATGTACTCTGCATATAAGTTGCCAAATGTTCCCTATGGGACAAAATTGCCCCCAGTTGAGCAGCACTGCCTTAGGACGATGCAGATCCTGACTGACTGGAGTGTTGGGATGCTTTACAGCACAGAACAGACTGGTTCAAGTTCTTAAAATGAGATTCTTCTGAGAAGATCTGAGACAGTGAATCAGTCCAATCAAAGCAAGGTTTACTAATACCCTGCATATGTGAAGTAGATAAAAATAAGTAGCCTAAAACTTTTCTCTGACTTTGGTGGTACATGAGTCACCTAGGGAGCTTGCTTAAGATAAATGACTGCTAGGACTTCGCTGGTGGTCCTGTCGTTAAGAATCCACCTGCCAATGCAGAAGACTCCAGCTCTGTCCCTGGCTGGAGAACAGATCCCACATGCCATGGAGCAACTAAGCTGGTGTGCTGCAATTACTGAGCCCACGGGACACAACTAAAGAGTCCCCTGCACCACAATGAAAGATCCACATGATGCAATGAAGATCCCACGTGCCACAAGAAAGACCCTATGCAGCCAAATTAATTAATTTAAAAAACCTATGCCTGAATCCCACCCTCAGCAACTACGAGTCAGTAATTCTCACGTCCCAATGAACCTGATTTGTTGTTGCTGCTGTTCAGTCGCTCAGTTGTATCTAACTCTTTGAGATCCCATGGACTGCAGGATGACAGGCCTCCCTGTCCTTCACTATCTCCTGGAGTTTTCTCAAATTCATATCCATTGAATCAATGATGCCATCCAACCATCTCATCCTCTCTCATCCCCTTCTCCTCCTGCCTTCAATCTTTCCCAGTATCAGGGTCTTTTCCAATGAGTCAGCTCTTCCAATCAGGTGGCCAAAGTATTGGAGCTTCAGCATCAGTTCTTCCAATGAATAATCAGGGTTGATTTCCTTCAGGATTGACTAGTTTAATCTCCCTTCTGTTGAAGGAACTCTCCAGAGTCTTTTCCTGCACCGCAGTTTGAAAGCATCAATTCTTTGGCTCTCTTTATGGTCCAACTCTCATAGCCGTACGTGACTACTGGAAAAACTGTAGCTTTTACTATATGTACTTGTGTCAGAAAAGTGATGTCACTGCTTTTTAATACACTGTCTAATTTTATCACAGCAAGCATCTTTTAATTTCATGTCACCATCAGCAGTGATTTTGGAGCCCAAGGAAATAAAATCTGTCACTGTTTCCTGATTTAATAAACCCAATACTTTGCATCTCCCATGATATCCCAGATAATCCTGATGCTGTGGGTTTGTGAGGCTACACCCTTTAAATAGTCTTGGGCTCAAAGTCAAAAGACCTTGACTCCAAGCAGTTCACTTAAACTCCATTTTTTTTCTGTTTCAAGTAGAATGGGATAGATGGGATAGATGTGTGGATAAATAAGTAATAAAGGGAACAAGGGCCAGGATAGAAATACATAAAAGATCTTAACTGCCTTGTTCTCCACCACTGCCACACAGCTGCTGTCAAACAGCTGCACTCACAATGTATCCTTTGAATGAATTAGTGATGTACAACTCTGAGATTTAACTTGTATGCAGAGTACATCATGAGAAATGCTGGGCTGGAAGAAGCACAAGCTGGAATCAAGATTGCCGGGAGAAATATCAATAACCTCAGATATGCAGATGACATCACCCTTATGGCAGAAAGTGAAGAACTAAAGAGCCTCTTGATGAAAGTGAAAGAGGAGAGTGAAAAAGTTGGCTTAAAGGTCAACATTCAGAAAACTAAGATCATGGCATCTGGTCCCATCACTTCATGTGGAAACAGTGGAAATAGTGTCAGACTTTATTTTTTAGGGCTCCAAAATCACTGCAGATGGTGACTGCAGCCATGAAATTAAACTACGCTCACTCCTTGGAAGGAAAGTTATGATCAACCTAGACAGCATATTTAAAAGCAGAGACATTACTTTGCCAACAAAGGTCCATCTAGTCAAGGCTATGGTTTTTCCTGTGATCATGTATGGATGTGAGAGTTGGACTGTGGAGAAAGCTGAGCACTGAAGAATTGATGCTTTTGAACTGTGGTGTTGGAGAAGACTCTTGAGAGTCCCTTGGACTGCAAGGAGACCCAACCAGTCCATCCTAAAGGAGATCAGTCCTGGGATTTCTTTGGAAGGAATGATGCTAAAGCTGAAATTCCAGTACTTTGGCCACCTCATGCGAAGAGTTAACTCATTAGAAAAGACTCTGATGCTGGGAGGGATTGGGGGCAGGAGGAGAAGGGGACGACAGAGGATGAGATGGCTGGATGGCATCACCAACTCGATGGACATGAGTTTGGGTGAAATCTGGGAGTTAGTGATGGACAGGGAGGCTTGGCATGCTGCAATTCATGGGGTCACAAAGAGTCGGATACAACTGAGCAACTGAACTGAACTGAAACTCCAAGAATATAAAATTGATTAAATATATATGGAAGTACAAAATAATACAAAACTGGTTAATTGTTCAAATAAATATATGGTGTTATGTCCATAGATGAACCAGTAGTCAACAGTGACTGAGATCTTAGTATATGGAATGATACAAATCTGGGTTCAAGTCACATCCTACCAGTGTGACAGTGAGAAAGTTATTTAAATTTTCTAAGGCTCAGCTTCCTCAGTTGAAATAGCCTTGCAGAGTTCTTGTGAAGATTAAATAAGTGTTAAAGTATATCTAACTCTAGTATACAGTGAGTGCTCAGTAGATCATAGCAACTAATATTATTATTGGTTTAGTGAATTGTTTGGGAGTCATTAACCAGTCCATTCTAAAGGAGATCAATCCTGGGTGTTCTTTGGAAGGAATGATGCTAAAGCTGAAACTCCAATACTTTGGCCACCTCATGCGAAGAGGTGACTCATTGGAAAAGACTCTGATGCTGGGAGGGATTGGGGGCAGGAGGAGAAGGGGACGACAGAGGATGAGATGGCTGGATGGCATCACTGACTTGATGGACGTGAGTTTGAGTGAACTCTGGGAGTTGGTGTTGGACAGGGAGGCCTGGCGTGCTGTGATTCATGGGGTTGCAAAGAGTCAGATACGACTGAGCGACTGAACTGAACTCTAAGATAAAGAACATAGTATGAATAACACACACTGTTTGGAAATTGTAGCATTGTTTAATTTTTGTTGACTATTAATGTATGTGTTGTCTATTATTAATAAATACTTTGCATTATGATTTTTTGTGTGTTGTTTCTTCTACACGTTTCGTTAATCCTTGGAGTCTATGAAAAGCAAAGTATTGTCAGAAGGCAAGATGAAAAAGAAAAAGTACAGGACATGTTGAGACTGCATGGCGATTACAGACTGTGTAAAGTGAGTTTCTCTTGTCTTACTTCCTATCCGTGTGGCACTGTTCATCCATGTGCACCGCCCGGCTTCTAGGACATCTCATGATATGTGGGTAGGCCAAAGAGGTGGTCTTTGAGGTTGCAGGTGTTCATATTTATGTTAATTTGGCTAAAGTAATTTGAAGTGCTCTTCTGTCACTTTCAAGTATGTTGTTGGGATTGCAAGAGGTCAGCACTGGTTCCAGTTCTGTTTTTTTTCTTAGGTAGTCTCTTGAGACCACTTGGTTGAAGGATCACTCATAAAAAGTGATGATTGTCCTTTTTTCCCCATGTATAAAAACTATATGGGCCCAAGCAAATATTGTTTTCAGGCCTAAAACAAATGCCAAAGATAAATGTATGCTTCAGACACCTCTGTTGTAATGCACTTCGCCATCTTCAGACTCTCTGCTTAAGTAGGTCATGTTTATATTATATGACCCTCATTAAAGTCACAGGTGATTGGAACAAGGCTGCACATCTTACTCAAAGAGAATCATGGACAGGCTGGCCAGTGACCAACTCCTTATGAGATCTGGTTCAGAAAGATGGACTGCGCTGTTCAGGTTCTGTTCTTGGGAATTTGGAATTTGGCAGTTTTGAACCTGAGTTAGAAGTAGGGGTAGACAGTAATCAAATTCCTGATGTTGAGTTGAGGACATGGCAATTCCAAGTGTACCTGAATAACACAAAAGAATGAAGAGCAGGGGATGAAGATGCCAGCAGGGCGACAGAGAAGCAGTTAGCAGCTGTGTAGTGAGAAGCAGGTGCCATGAGAGACAGGCTGTGCAGCTGAGAGAGTTCCAGTCCTGTTCTTTGGAAGTGCAATGCTACTAAGCACCATGCCAAGTGAAGTAGAGCTTCCTTTCCCAGAGCTGTTCTGAGGTTAGCCTCCAATCTTTCCAACCAGACAAGGTACCTGGAATACGTTATTGGGATTCAGAAGTGATTCTCATGGGTAGAGCCCCAGACTGTAACATTTCAACTAAAAACAAAACAGAAAATGATCTTTAGATGGGAAATATTCCTAGAAAGGAACATCAACTTGCAGAACGTAAATTCCAAGTCATCTGTTAATGTTTATAGGGAACAAACAACTCTCAGAGGCTCTATTTCTTAATTAATTGATTTTTCCCTCTGTGAATGTTATTTTTGATAAATATAACATCTCCATATGCTATTAGATAGTCCATAAATCTTGTTTTTGTGGCTGGAGAAATCTTTGTGATGAATATGTGTATGGCCTTGGTGATGATGGTTTCATGGGTGTATACTTACCATCAAAGTCATCAAGTTTTATGCAAAAATAGGTACAACTCTTTATATGTCAATCATAACTTGATAAAGTGATTTTGAAAATCTTATTTTTGCTAACTGTAGTTTTTTTAAAAGAAGAGAAAACCACATTTTAAGATGACAGTAACATTTAAGGTCTAGTAGGGATCTATATTCAACTGTAGCCACATTTTTGGAAAGAGGGAAAAACAATGTGATAAAAGAGGAGGACATGACTGTAGTCTTAGAAGAAACTGAGGGGGATCTTGAAACAAACTGAGAACATTATAAAGATATGCAAATCCTATACCAAATTGTATTGTCGTCTTTCCCCTAAAAGGGGAACTCAGATTACAATGTCAGTCCAGAGACATAATCTGGGACTAATCAGAGATCAGCATGAACCTGCACAGCTTGGGAATGGCCTTCTCAATAGGCACTTGGTGTCTTACTGTCCATTTGTGCAAGATGGATGAGTGCAGGTGCCATAATAAGGCTGTGGCATTTGGTTATGATAATGGTCTCTGATGACCAAAGCGATCCATAAATTATAATTGAACTGCAATTGAGTGCAGTGGCATGCAACACAATTTATTCTAGTTACCTCATTCTAAATTCAAGCCTAGAAATGTTAACGCAGGAGCCAAAAGGCAAGGCTGAGAGTTTTATAAGGAATCCTGCTCCTTCCTTCAGCTTCCTTTGTGATATTTAATTGGGTGGTTTTAAGGATCAGAGCTTTACAAAATTGTCTCAAGATAATGGTCCTCCTAGTGGACAGATTTGCCTAGAATTTTAACAATAAGTGTCAAGTGGTAGAGAACAAAAATTCATTCATTCATTTCATAGACATTTCCTTGTTGCATAACTGTGTGTTGAAAATTGCCACACTGAGGCTCGCAGTCTGATGAAGGCATCAACCCGTACAGATAATCTAGAACAATGTACAGTAATACGTGCAGTATGTTCATGGACATCTATAGAAACTCCTAACAAGGAGTTTCTAAAACTACCTGAAAGGGTCAAGGAAGGCTTCCTAAGTTCGGTGAATGGTACCTAAGCCAAATCTTGAAGGATATGCAGGAGCTTGCCAGGCAAAGAAGGAGGAAGTGAAATGGTTCATGTTCAGAGACTAAATGAGCTGAACAACAGAGTGAGAGGCAACATGTGATACAAGAAAAATTCATCTAGTCTCAAAAGACAGGAGACTGCTGACTGACTTTAACCTGCCCAGTTTCCATTACCATTCTACAAAGTAAGGACCTACTATGTCCTGAGGTACTTGAAAACTGTTGGGGTTACATATAAAGCATGAAGCCCACCCACTTACAAAATATAATCCTGTAGCAAAATGAATTAAAACAAATTTTAAAAAAACATCATGGAAATATGAACAAAAGTCTGTGGAAGTCCTAAGGAAGAGGTGAAAATTAGTGACACTTTTATTAAGGAGACAACTTTCGAGCAGGCATTTGGCAAAGAAAGAATTTCTCAAGTAATGAAAGCAGGGATTCCATACTGTGAAATGGATAACTCATTTTCTCGAAGGAGGGAAATGCCTGGAGTAGTGCATTCTCCAGGAGAGGTTTGGGGAACCTAGTAGAAAAACCACAAACTGACCTTTCAAAGGAGACCAGGCAGTTTGTTATGTTTGAAGTCAAATTCCCACTGCATTACTATATGGAGATTTTATGTTGATTCTGAGTGGCTTGTGGAGCGGTACAAATGGAGATTGTGGGAGAAGTAAAATCTACCTACTCCCTCTCCAAGACCCCATTCACCATGGAACTAGAGTTCTCTGGAGTTCTGGAAACATCTTCCCCCAGGACAGACAAGAAGGGCATGTCCTACTGGTAGAGCTAAAAACCACTGAAATGTTTCATATTACTTATCCATGGATGCTCAACAAATCATCCCAAACTTAGTGGCTTAAAACAACAACAATTATTATTATCTTATGGTTCCTATATGTCATGACATCCAGAGAAACTTAGATTTGGAATTCTGGCACAGCATTTCTTTTAGATTTTTAGTTAGAGGTTCACTGGGACTACAGTCTGTGAAGCCTTGACTTGGATTGGAGGTTGTAAATCCTCCAATGTGTGCCATTCTCATGGCTGGCAAGTGTGTTGGTGGGGGGCCTTATTTCCTCCCCTTAGGGTCTTTCCATAAGGTACTTAAAATATGGCAGCTGACTTCTAGAGTGGGCAATCCAAAGACCAAGGTGGAAGATACAATGTCTTTCATGACTAATTGTATTGGTCACATACCATCACTTCTACAGTACACTACTAGCTTTGCTTAGGTGTGGGAGGGGACTATACAAGGGCATGAATATCAGGGATGAGGATCATTGGAAGCCAAATTAGAAGCCAGCTACCATAATCTCTAAGTGTCCTATAGCCTCTTACCTCTTTACTGTACCTCCATGACTTTGCACTTCCCTTTACATGAATTTTCTTTTGTCTTTTCTTCTCTTTCAAGGGCTGGCCTGAAGCTCCCTTCCTCTGAAGAAGCATTGTTGACACAGACAGTACTTCACACAAATATCTATTTTAGAGTTTATGTGTCTGAATACTTGTTACTTGGCTGATAGCAGGTCAAAGACACATTGGGACTGGCCTAGAGTTAGCACTCAAAAGTGCTGGATGAATGAATGAATGAATGAATGAATGCTTATTATGACACCGAAGTATATTTGGTTCAGTCACTCACTCGTGTCTGACTCTGCAACCCCATGGACTGCAGCATGCCAGGCTTCCCTGTCCATCACCAACCATCTCACTCTCTGCCATCCCATTCTCCTCCCGCCTTCAATCTTTTCCAGCATCAGGGTCTTTTCAAATGAGCCAGTTCTTCGCATCAGGTGGCCAAAGTATTGGAGTTTCAACATCAGGATCAGTCCTTCCAATTAATATTCAGGACTGGTTTCCTTTAGGATGGACTGGTTGAATCTCCTTGCAGTCCAAGGGACTCTCAAGAGTTTTCTCCAACACCACAGTTCAAAAGCATCAATTCTTGGGTGCTCAGCTTTCCTTATAGTCCAACTCTCACATTCATATATGAGTACTGGAAAAACCATAGCTTTGACTAGATGGGCCTTTGTCGGCAAAGTAATGTCTCTGTTTTTTAATATGCTGCCGAGATTGGTCATAGCTTTCTTCCAAGGAGCAAGTGTCTTTTAATTTCATGGCTGCCATCACCATCTGCAGTGATTTTGGAGCCCCCAGAAATAAAGTTTCTCAAAAGTATATTGATGGTGTGTAATTTTCAGTTGCCCTCTGAGACTTCAGGATAAGTCTCAGGATGATCATTATGAACCACATTCTCTCCTATAAATAGATGACAGGAGTATGACAGGACTTGGCTGTCCTACTTGATAGGACTTGGCTCCATGCAAACTTTGCTTGGCATAATCCTCCTTACAAGTATCTTAATTACAAAATTCCAGTAGAGGCATATGATCATAAAATTCAAAAGTTACCCAAATATTATTGCAGACATTTATTTTAAAATATGTCCTCATCTCACCAAATCTCATCAAATAAACCAAATAAAGAAGGCAAGGAAATTTCAAAGCGAGAGAACATTAACTCAAAACCAGAGGAGGGGAGGGAATGAAACTGTAGGATAAGAGCTAACAAATAAATAGCTGTTGGGGTGGGATACCATAATCACTGATTTGAAACATAAATTATTTTCAGGTTGGTTATCATTCTCCAAGCTATGCTTTATGTAACTATTCATGAAACAATCATGATGTATCTGCAAATTAAGAATTGTTTTTTTGAACTTTTTCACTCAAAATATATGATAATTTGAATTGAGTCTTGACTGCTGCTTCCCTTTTAAATTCTCTCTGTGAAAATCCTTGCTCAGCAAACCATAGGCATAAATATGGGATCAAGGGATTGAGAACTGCTTGGAGCAAAGGGGAATTTTAAGAAAAATTGATTATTTGGGCCCAGGACCTAAGGACAGAGAAGTACTTCATTGATCTTGACCTGGGGTGCTAGTTCTTCATCAAGGCACCATAATAATCAGTCAGTCAGTTCAGTTGCTCAGTCGTGTTGGACTCTTTGCGACCCCATGAACCAGGCCTTCATGTCCATCACCAACTCCTGGAGTATACCCAAACCCATGTCCATTGAGTCAGTGATGCCATCCCACCATTTCATCCTCTGTCTTCCCCTTCTCCTCCTGCACTCAATCTTTCCCAGCAACAGGGTCTTTTCAAATGAGTCAGCTCTTTTCATCAGGTGGCCAAAATATTGGAGTTTCAGCTTCAACATTAGTCCTTCCAATGAAAACCCAGAACTGATCTCCTTTAGGATGGACTGGTTGGATCTCCTTGCTGTCCAAGGGAATCTCAAGAGTCTTCTCCAACACCAGAGTTCAAAAGCATCAATTCTTCAGCGCTCAGCTTTTTTTATAGTCCAACTCTCACATCCATACATGACTACTGGAAAAACCATAGCCCTGACTAGACGGACCTTTGTTGACAAAGTAATGTCTCTGCTTTTTAATATGCTATCTAGGTTGGTCATAACTTTCATTCCAAGGAGTAAGCATCTTTTAATTTCATGGCTTCAATCATCATCTGCAGTGATTTTGGAGCCAAAAAAAAAAAAGTCAGCCACTGTTTCCACTGTTTCCCCATCTATTTCCCATAAAGTGATGGGACCAAATGCCATGATCTTAGTTCTCTGAATGTTGAGCTTTAAGCCAACTTTTTCACTCTCCTCTTTCAATTTCATCAAGAGGCTCTTTAGTTCCTCTTCACTTTCTGCCATAAGGGTGGTGTCATCTGCATATCTGAGGTTATTGATATTTCTCCCAGAAATCTTGATTCCAGCTTGTGCTTCCTCCAGCCCAGTGTTTCTCATGATGTACTCTGCATATAAGTTAAATAAGCAGGGTGACAATATACAGCCTTGACATACTCCTTTTCCTATTTGGAACCAGTCTGTTGTTACATGTCCAGTTCTAACTGTGGCTTCCTGACCCGCATACAGATTTCTCAAAAGGCAGGTCAGGTGGTCTGGTATTCCCATCTCTTTCAGAATTTTCCATAGTTTATTGTGATCCACACAGTCAAAGGCTTTGGCATACTCAATAAAGCAGAAAAAGATGTTCGAAATAGATGTTTTTCTGGAACTCTCTTGCTTTTTCCATGATCCAGAGGATGTTGGCAATTTGGTCTCTGGTTCCTCTGCCTTTCCTAAAACCACCTTGAACATCAGGAAGTTCATGGTTCACATATTGCTGAAGCCTGGCTTGGAGAATTTTGAGCATTACTTTACTAGCATATGAGATAAGTGCATTTGTGCGGTAGTTTGAACTTTTTTTGGCATTGCCTTTATTTGGGATTGGAATGAAAACTGACCTTTTCCAGTCCTGTGGCCACTGCTGAGTTTTCCAGATTTGCTGACATATTGAATGCAGCAGTTTCACAGCATCCTCCTTCAGGATTTGAAACAGCTCAACTGGAATTCCATCACCTCTACTAGCTTTGTTCACAGTGATGCTTCCTAAGACCCACTTGACTTCACATTCCAGGATGTCTGGCTCTAGGTGAGCATGAGTGATCACACCATCATGATTATCTGGGTCGTGAAGGTCTTTTTTGTACAATTCTTCTGTGTATTCTTGCCACCTCTTCTTAATATTTTCTGCTTCTGTTAGGTCCATACCATTTCTGTCCTTTATCGAGCCCATCTTTGCATGAAATGTTCCCTTGGTATCTCTAATTTTCTTGAAGAGATCTCTAGTCTTTCCCATTCTATTGTTTTCCTCTATTTCTTTGCATGATCACTGAGGAAGGCTTTCTTATCTCTTCTTGCTATTCTTTGGAACTCTGCCTTCAGATGTTTATATCTTTCCTTTTCTCCTTTGCTTTTAGCTTCTCTTCTTTTCACTGTCTATTTCTCAGACAGTCATTTTGCTTTTTTGAATATCTTTTTCTTGGGGATGGTCTTGATCCCTGTCTCCTGTACAATGTCACGAATTCTGTCCATAGTTCATCAGGCACTCTGTCTATCAGATCTAATCCCTTAAATCTATTTCTTACTTCCATTGTATAGTCATAAGGGATTTGATTTAGGTCATATCTGAATGGTCTAGTGATTTTCCCTATTTTCTTCAATTTAAGTCTGAATTGGCAATAAGGAGTTCATGATCTGAGCCACAGTCAGCTCTGGGTCTTGTTTTTGCTGAGTGTATAAAACTTCTCCATCTTTGGCTGCAAAGAATATAATCAATCTGATTTGGTATTGACCATCATAGTAGTCAGCCTATTTAACCCTGTTTCTAGATTTCTGCTATTTGGGACCATGGCTGTCCTGACCCCACAGGACCCATGAAGCCATGATATAGGCAATCACAGTGAACTTCTCAGGCAAATCCATCCATGTGCCTCAGTGTCCCTATCTGTAAAATGTAGATAATAATACTATCTACTCCATGGGGTTGGTTACAGTAAGCACTATAAGTTTATTAAATATATTCTTTTTAGAAAATACCTCTAACACTTCACACCTTCCCTCTCTTCCCAGCTCTGCCATTCTCTATCTCCTAACATTCCTCTCCTACCTTGAACTCCTTACATATGGCTAGTGTTTATTTAATAATTATTTCTTCTAATAAGCCTTTCTTGGTTCCTACCCTTCCTATGAACAGATTTCCTGCCCCTTCTAAGAGATTCTTAGCATTGGATGCTATATATGAGCATTCCAATAAAGACCAATTGCTAGTCTGGAAAATATTGCTTATCCATATGTAGCAGGTAGAAATGCCACCTCACAAACTCAGGTGTGCAAAAAAAAATGATTGCATTTATTTATTCTTCAGAAACCACTGTGAAACTTGACCTTAGTCATCCTCAGGGTTAAGCCTAGATGGATTGCCTGGTGATGGGTAGGGACATCCAGTCTTTGGGCCTGGGCATACCTGGTCTCCTTTGGAAACATCACCTGTGGCCCTGTGTGCTGAGACACTGCACACAGCATCCTTTCTGGGGTCTTGACCCCTCATCAGGATGCTACTAGGAAGCCAAGCTGATCCCCACTGTGCCAGACTTTTTGTACTCCACCTTTCTTTTCCTGCAGCTCAAGTCTTTGTAGGGTAGGACTCTGATGAGTCCAACTCTCCCTTTACCTCCATCTCATTGTGCCGCTGCCACTGAACACACTCCATCCCTTTACTTTTTTCGCAAACCCCCAGACTCTCTGTGCTTATAAAGAAACAGCCAGGTGTTATTGTCAGTGACTTCTGCTTTCTTCTCGGCCACATACCTTATCTGTGCAGTGAAGCACAAATAGCCTGTAGAAATGGGCCAAAGAGAAAAAGGGAAAATCAGAGACAGTAAACACACAACAAATGAAATAACTTCTCTAAATATCATCCAGTCCTACAAAGTTCCTAAAGCACGAGGTTCACAATGGATTTTCACACACTGCAGAGATGGAGTTCAAGGAGGACAGGGATCTCCTAAAGACCCTGCCCATGCCCATGAGCTTCAGGAGCTTAGCCCCAGCCCAGACCTTCCATATGCGGAAACCATACATAGGGGCCTGCTGCCTCTAGCTCACATTTGTATTCCAGGACTGGACCCAACCAGGGGGCCAAGCAGGGTACAAACAACAGCTAAATTAACTCAGCATCTCACATATCTTTTTCCATCAGGCAGTTGCCATTTAGGGGCATCTTGCTGGGAAAATCCACCCCTTTCTGCCAGCTGAGTCTCTGTATTTATGAGCAAGTGAACCTTTTACCAGCATTGCTTGGAAGATGCAGACAGTGTTCCCAGCTTTAGAAATATAGTTATTTGTCATCTGTCCTTTCTTCAGAGCTGATGAGGGATGTGTTTTCTTGTTACATCAGTGTGCTCACGCTCTACTTCTCTTGGTGTGAAAAGATGACAGCTGCTGATGCTCTTGCCATCTGAGTGCGTGAACATGCCGGCAAAATCTGGGGGATGTTTGCTGGAAGAGGCAAGTGTGTGTGCATGTGTGACACATACAGTCACACATACATAGACACACAGAGTCACATGTGCACACACACACACACACCAGCACATGCAACATCATTGGTGAAGTCTAGGCACAGATCAGCTTTACAAAGTTTTGTTCAAATATTTAAAAGTACAGCTTTCTGGCTTTACTCTTGGTAAAATGGTTCCTACTTTTCAGAACTGTTTTCTCTTTTGCCTGCTATTATCAGGCTGGTGGCTCAAGAAGGTAAAGAACTTGCCTGCAATGCAGGAAGTGCAGGAAACCCAGGTTCAATTCCTGAGTTAGTATTCTCACCTGGAGAATTCCGTGGACAAAGGTGCCTGGTAGACTGCAGTCCATTGGGTCTCAAAGAGTTGGACAAGATGGAGCAACCAACACTTCTAAGGAAGACAACCCAAATAAAACATGATCTGTTGTATTTTCATCATAATTTATTATAATCATCCATTTAATTGTCTGGATTATCACTAAACCTAGGCATTTTTATGTCCAGCATCATCTTAAGAGCCTAGCCACAGTAGGTGTCAAAAACCTGAATGTACTTTTGCCACAATCATTAATTTGCATTTAGAACTTCTGGATGTGGTAACACCTAGTGTTAGTCTGGTGTTACTGCTAGTCTCATGCTTTTAAGTTTGTGTTTGCTTCATGCTGTCTGTAAGTCACAAAATTGAAAATGTTTTCCTTAGAGGGATTAAGTGACTTGCCTGAGTCACCCAACTGGTGGCAGAGTTGGGATTCAAACACAGATCTTCCTCACTCCAGAGCAGCATTGCCTCACAATCTCTTCCCAAAACTGAATTGTTGTATTCATCAACTTGCAAGCTAGGAGATGTCTAGAGAATGTCTGACCTCATCACAGATGAGGACTAAAAATGTTGAGTGATCTACTCATTGGGGGAGCAGTAAGAAAAAATTACTGGGCAATTGTGGCTCCTACTCTTACCCTTGTAACAAATAATTATCTATTCTCTGCAGAGGGTAAGGAGCTCCACCAAATGCTGTGTATGTGTGTTCAGTTGCTTGGTTGTGTCCAACTCTTTGCAACCCTTTGGACCATAACCCACCAGGCTCTCCTGTTCATGGGACTTTTCAGGCAAGAATACTAGAGTGAGTTGCCATTTCCTCCTTCAGGAGATCTTCCCAACCCAGGGATTGAGTCGATGTCTCCTACGTTCCTGTATTGCAGGTGAATTCTTTACCACAGAGCCATTGGGGAAGCCTACCAAATACTATGGGGCAAATAACATGTGGAAGGTGAGGCCCCTGTTCTTACGCAGCTATTGCCTGCAGAAAAATAAGGAACCAACAACCATAAAGTGCTGGCCCCAGTCAGAAGGCTTTGGGAATGGGAGGAAGGAGGAAGACACAGAAAGACTTCTTGCCAGATGGTCATTTCCAGCTAAGTCTAATAAGCAGAAGAAAACCAGTCACTGAGGGTTTTGCTCTATTGTGATTCAGGAAACATCATCACTTCCTCCCATCGGGGTGCAGGTTCACCTGGCCTTTCCTTTGCCATCAAATCACTATTGGAAGAGCCTTGTAGTCCTGGATTTCCAATAGGATAAGAGGCTCCTAGAGGACTGTCTAGAATTCGGTGGAACATCAGCTGTCTACATTGATAAAAGGAGAAAGTTGTTAGGAGGACTGCATGCGAGGCAGATACTTTTGAAATTCTGTCTTCAGTGGCTTCATTTGGTCAAATTTAATTCTGGATGTAGCTCAAGTAAGATGGTTACACAAAAGGAATTTTCCTTTGGATTAAGTTGAACTATTATAAATAGCAATAACCTGATATCATGATTTAAACTGCAAACAAATTTCTGGCAAACATACATTCTTGATCTCCTTTTGGAAATCAGAACACATTGACCATGTGTTGCCTACTTCTATGGTGACCATATTCTAAAAGGAGGTGTCAGATTATCATCCTGCTTGAACCTTCAGACTTATATTTCCCTCGGAGTAATGCTCAATGCCCTTGGAAAGGCTCAAGGGTCTGTAGGTCAAGAGGCTTGAGTCAAAAGGCTCGAGAACTTCCCCCTTCCCAGCAGCCCTTCTACCTTCCTTCACAGCTGGGTTGACAGATGTTCTGTACAAAAATATCAAAATACCAGCCAGGAATGGAGCATTGGTCACAGCTTAAAAATATTGTTTTGCTCATTTTAATAAATTGTTTGTAGTTATGCTTCATGAGATTTTTCAAGTTTTAGGAAAACAACCCATTGCAGTATTCTTGCCTGGACAGAAGAGCCTGGCAGGCTACAGTCTATGGGATCCCAGAGTCAGACATGATTGAGTGACTAATCCTTTCACCTTTCTATAATTTTAGAGCAATTCTTGGTGTTGCTGAGGAAAACACAAATCTGAACAATTTTAAAATATTAATGCTTATAAACAAAGGAAAAATCTTGAATTGTCCTCTTCAGCACTGGATGTTAGCAAGTGAACGCTACTCAGTAATCTTGCTCTAGACTGGATACCAAACATGGTTGCCTGAAGTAGAGATTGGCTAGACACTACCAACTCCATTTCCTTTTTCTGGACACGTAGAAGAGTAGATGCCCAAGTTCTCTTGCAATTAAGTTGTGCCCATGTGGCTGAAGATCACCAGTGGAATGTAGAAGGAAGCACTATATATGTCTTGCAGACCAGACCATAAAGCCCTTGCATGATTGTCCTGTCTCCCTCTTTCTCTTTTACTGCAGCTCTGGATAGATCGAAGGAGTCTGAATCCCTAAGTTATCACAGGTAACTGCCCAACCCTGAGAAAAGAGTCATGCACAAGAAAGAAAGCTTTGTTATGTCATGAGATATGAGAGTTTCTGTTACTGCAGCATAGCTGAGCATACCTGACTAACATTTAGTCTTCTCTTGCCCCACCACTTGACATGGCAGTGCTGAGTTGTGGCTGCTGCAGTGGATGCAATGGGTTATCACCCAGATCCCCTCCTTCAGGTTGGAGGAATTCCCTCCTCTAGCTCCTGGGAGTGTTGTCTGCCCCAGGCTCACAGCTGAGCACTTCCCAGGCATTGCCTTTAGCCAAAAGGAATTTCCCTTCCCAATGGTACCTACCCCCTTACCAAGAAAAGCCCTGTCCTTTAAGACTTATCCCCCTTGCCTCAATTTGAGACACTTTTGCAGAGCCATCCCAGTTGTAGACTCCCCATGAGGTCTGCCAAGGCCTCTGCTGCAATTACCTTGCAGTTTAACTTGCTCAATCCTGCTTCCATATCCCTCCAAGTCTGTATTCCCATTTGGATGACTCCCCAGTAAGCTTCCTGCATGCAAATCTCTGACTCAGAGTTTGTTTCCTTAGGTAACCTGACCAGTGATACCCTTTATTTCCATAACATGCAGGATCTTCCTTTGTTTGATAGCTTTACCTATTCTGTGTCTTCTGCTCTGAGCAATTCTGCACCACCCCACACATCGGATGCTTGCTGAGCCCAGTCATATTGGTCACTGACACCATCTACAGTCCAAATATTATATCCTCCATCTCTGCTGCTCCTCTGATGAATGGTTCCAGTTGTATGCTCCTCTCACTGTACCTTCCTCCATTATAGCATTTATCCCAGGTATTGATTTTGGAGTTGTAGGCATGGCTGTTGCTCCTTAGACAATAAAATCACAGGCAGCAGACTGAAGTCCTATCTCTCAGCCCAGGGCTTAACACAATGCCTTAAACTTCCGTGATCATCAGCACTGGAGAGATCAGCATTCTCCAGTGCTCACTGGGCATGGAGGGTTTTGGGGAAGACCACTAGGGCAGGGTAACTTTTGTAGATATTAATTTGTATTTGTTCTCTGTCTTAAAAGATTTGGAAAGGACGAGAGTCTTCCTACTTCCCTCCTCCAGGGGACCACGTTTTGTCAGAACTCTTCACTATGATCCATTAATCCTGGGTGGCCCTGCAGGGCATGGCTCATAGCTTCATTGAGTTACACATGCCCCTTTGCCATGACAAGGCTGTGATCCATGAAGGGGTCAGTGAGTTCAGATTTTCTTAAATACTTGGAAGAGAGGCTGCTCTCCAGAAACTTAGACTTAGAGTCCTGATAGATGGTGAGAATAAAAATTTGAGGAAACAAGAAAAAGACTTCCTAAACCATTCAACATCACAATAATCCAAGTCTATTCAGACTTAAATTGAAGAAAGTAGGGAAAACCACTAGACCATTCAGGTATGACCTAAATCAAATCCCTTATGATTATACCGTGGAAGTGAGAAATAGATTTGAGGGAGTAGATCTGATAGATAGAGTGCCTAATGAACTATGGAATGAGGTTCATGACATTGTACAGGAGACAGGGATCAAGACCATCCCCATGGAAAAGAAATACAAAAAAGCAAAATGGCTGTCTGAGGAGGCCTTACAAATAGCTGTGAAAAGAAGAGAAGTGAAAAGCAAAGGAGAAAAGGAAAGATATAAGCATCTGAATGCAGAGTTCCAAAGAATAGCAAGAAGAGATAAGAAAGCCTTCCTCAGCTATCAGTGCAAAGAAATAGAGGAAAACAACAGAATGGGAAAAACTAGAGATCTCTTCAAGAAAATTAGAGATACCAAGGGAACATTTCATGCAAAGATGGGCATGATAAAGGACAGAAATGGTATGAACCTAACAGAAGCAGAAGATATTAAGAAGAGGTGGCAAGAATACACAGAAGAACTGTACAAAAAAGATCTTCATGACCCAGATAATCACGATGGTGTGATCACTGACCTAGAGCCAGACATCCTGGAATGTGAAGTCAAATGGGCCTTAGAAAGCATCACTACAAAGCTAGTGGAGGTGATGATTCCAGTGGAGCTATTTCAAATCCTAAAAGATGATGCTGTGAAAATGCTGCATTCAATATGCCAGCAAATTTGGAAAACTCAGCAGTGGCCACAGGACTGGAAAAGCTCAGTTTTCATTCCAATCCCAAAGAAAGGCAATGCCAAAGAATGCTCAAACTACCTCACAATTGCACTCATCTCACACACTAGTAGAGTAATGCTCAATATTCTCCAAGCCAGTCTTCAGCAATACATGAACCGTGAACTTCCAGAAGTTCAAGATGGTTTTAGAAAAGGCAGAGGAACCAGAGATCAAATTGTCAACATCTGCTGGATCATTGAAAAAGCAAGAGAGTTCCAGAAAAACATCTATTTCTGCTTTATTGACTATGCCAAAGCCTTTGACTGTGTGGATCACAATAAACTGTGGAAAATTCTGAAAGAGATGGGAATACCAGACCACCTGACCTGCCTCTTGAGAAACCTATATGCATGTCAGGAAGCCACAGTTAGAACTGGACATGGAACAACAGACTGGTTCCAAATAGGAAAAGGAGTACGTCAAGGCTGTATATTGTCACCCTGCTTATTTAACTTCTATGCAGAGTATATCATGAGAAACACTGGGCTGGAAGAAGCACAAGCTGGAATCAAGATTGCCAGGAGAAATATCAGTAACCTCAGATATGCAGATGACAGCACCCTTATGGCAGAAAGTGAAGAGGAACTCAAAAACCTCTTGATAAAAGTGAAAGTGGAGAGTGAAAAGTTGGCTTAAAGCTCAACGTTCAGAAAACGAAGATCATGGCATCTGGTCCCATCACCTCATGGGAAATAGATGTGGAAACAGTGTCAGACTTTATTTTTTTGAGCTCCAAAATCACTGCAGATGGTGACTGCAGCCATGAAATTTAAAGATGCTTACTCCTTGGAAGAAAAGTTATGACCAACCTAGATAGCATATTCAAAAGCAGAGACATTACTTTGCCAACAAAGGTTCGTCTAGTCAAGGCTATGGTTTTTCCTGTGGTCATGTATAGATGTGAGAGTTGGACTGTGAAGAAAGCTGAGCGCCAAAGAATTGATGCTTTTGAACTGTGGTGCTGGAGAAGACGCTTGAGAGTCCCTTGGACTGCAAGGAGATCCAACCAGTCCATTCTGAAGGAGATCAGCCCTGGAATTTCTTTGGAGGGAATGATGCTAAAGCTGAAACTCCAGTACTTTGGCCACCTCATGGGAAGAGTTGACTCATTGGAAAAGACCCTGATGCTGGGAGGGATTGAGGGCAGGAGGAAAAGGGGACGACAGAGGATGAGATGGCTGGATGGCATCACTGACTCGATGGACGTGAGTCTGAGTGAACTCCGGGAGTTGGTGATGGACAGGGAGGCCTGGCGTGCTGCGATTCATGGGGTCGCAAAGAGTCAGACACGACTGAGTGACTGAACTGAACTGAATTGATGCTGAAACCACTAACACTGAAGAAGCTGAAGCTCACTAGATGTATAAAGGCTTACAAGACCTTCTAGAAGTAACGCCAAAAAAAGAAAAAAAGGTGTCCTTTGCATCATAGGGCCTTGGAATGCAAAAGTAGGAAGTCAAGCAATACCTGGAGTAGCAGGCAAGTTTGGCATTGGAGTACAAAATGAAGTAGGGTCAAGAGAACACACTGGTCATAGCAAACATCCTTTTCCAATAACCCAAGAGATGCTTCTACACATGGACTTCATGAAATGGTCAATATTGAAATCAGATTAATTATACTCCTTGCAGCCAAAGATTGGAGAAACTCTATACAGTCAGCAAAACAAAATTGGGAGCTGTCTGTGACTCAGATCATATGCTATTTATTGCAAAATTCAGGCTTAAATTGAAGAAAAGTAGTGAAAATTACTAGATTCAGGTATGACCTAAATCAAATCCCTTATGATTATGCAGTGGAGGTGACAAATATCTTCAAGGGACTACATCTGGTAGACAGAGTGCCTGAAGAATGAAGGATGAAGGTTCATAACATTGTACAGAAGTCAGTGACCAAACCATCCCCAAGAAAAAGAAGTGCAAGAAGGCAAAGTTGTTGTCTGAGGAGGCTTTACAAATAGCTGAGAAAAGAAGAGAAGTGAAAGGCAAGGGAGAAAGAGAAAGATAACACCCAACAGAAGGCAGAATTCCAGAGAATAGCAAAGAGAGATAAGACTTCTTCAATGAACAATGCAAAGAAATAGAGGAAACCAATATAATGGGAAAGACTAGAGATTTCTTCAAGAAAATTGGAGATATCAATGGAACATTTTGTGCAAGGAAGGGCATGATAAAGGACAGAAATGGTAAGGAACTAACAGAAGCAGAGAGATTAACAAGAGGTGGCAAAAATACATAGAAGAACTATGAAAAGAATGTCTTAAATGACCCAGATAACCGCAACACTATGGTCACTCATCTAGAGCAAGACATCCTGGAGTATGAAGTCAAGTGGTCCTTAGGAAGCATTACTATTAACAAAGCTAGAGGAGGTGATAGAATTCCAGCTGTGCTATTAAAAAGTCCTAAAATATGGATGCTGTTAAAGTGCTGCACTCATTATGCCAGCAAATTTGGAAAACTCAACAGTGGCCACAGGACTAGAAAAGATCAATTTTCATTCCAATCCCAAAGAAGGAAGCTATCAAAGATTGCTCAAATTACCATACAATTGTGCTCATTTCACATGCTTATAAAGTTATGATCTTATAAAGCCAAAATCTTTCAAGCTAGGCTTCGGCAGTACGTGAACCAAGAACTTCTAGATGTACAAGCTGAGTTTAGGAAAGGTAGAGGAACCAGAGATCAAATTGCCAATATCTATTGAATCATAGAGAAAGCAAGAGAATTCTAGAAAAACATTTATTTCTGCCTCATTGACTATGATAAAGTCTTTGACTGTGTGGATTACAACAAACTGGAAAAATTTTCAAGAGATGGGAATACCAGACCACCTCACCTGTCGCCTGTGAAACCTGTATGTGGGTCAAGAAGCAACCGGTAGAACCTTACATGGAACAGCTGACTGGTTCAAAATTGGGAAAGGAGTAAGACAAGACTGTATATTATCACCTTCTTAATTTAGCTATGTGCAAAGTACATCATGAGAAATGCCAGGCTGGATAAGTCACAAGCTGGAATCAAGATTGCTAGGAGAAATATCAACAACCTCAGATATGCAGATGATACCACTCTAAGGGCAGAAATTGAAAAGGAAGTAAAGAGCTTCTTGATGAGGGTGAAAACCTGGCTTAAAACTCAACATTCAAAAAACTAAGATCATGGCATCAAGTTCCATCACTTCATGGCAAATAGAAGGGAAAATTTGGAAACAGTGGCAATTTTCTTGGCCTCCAAAATCATTGAGTATAGTGACTGCAGCCATGAAATTAAAAGACGCTTGCTCCTTGGAAGCAAAGCTATGACAAACCTAGATAGCATATTAAAAAGCAGAGACATCACTTTGCAACAAAAGCATGTATAGTCAACACTATGTTTTTTCCAGTAGCCATGTACAGATATATGAGTTGGACCAGAAAGAAGGCTGAGTGCCCAAGAATTGATGCTAAAAACAAGACTGGGAGCTGACTGTGGCTCAGATCATAAACTCCTTATTGACAAATTCAGACTTAAATTGAAGAAAGTAGGGAAAACCACTAGACCATTCAGGTATGACCTAAATCAAATCCCTTATGATTATATAGTGGGAGTAAGAAATAGATTTAAGGGACTAGATCTGATAGAGTGCATGATGAACTATGGATGGAGGTTCGTGACATTGTACAGGAGACAGGGATCAAGACCATCCACATGGAAAAGAAATGAAAAAAAAAAACAAAATGGCTGTCTGAGGAGGCCTTACAAATAGCTGTGAAAAGAAGAGAAGTGAAAAACAAAGGAGAAAAGGAAAGATATTCCCATTTGAATGCAGAGTTCCAAAGAATAGCAAGGAGAGATAAGAAAGCCTTCCTCAGTGATCACTGCAAAGAAATAGAGGCAAACAACAGAATGGGAAAGACTAGAGATCTCTTCAAGAAAATTAGAGATACCAAGGGAACATTTCATGCAAAGATGGGCTCGATAAAGGACAGAAATGGTATGGACCTAACAGAAGCAGAAGATATTAAGAAGAGGTGGAGAGAATACACAGAACTGTACAAAAAAGATCTTCACGACCCAGATAATCATGATGGTGTGATCACTGACCTAGAGCCAGACATCCTGGAATGTGAAGTCAAGTGGGCCTTAGGAAGCATCACTATGAACAAAGCTAGTGGAGGTGATGGAATTCCAGTTGAGCTGTTTCAAATCCTGAAAGATGATGCTGTGAAAGTGCTATACTCAATATGCCAGTAAATCTGGAAAACTCAGCAGTGGCCACAGGACTGGAAAAGGTCAGTTTTCATTCCAATCCCAAAGAAAGGCAATGCCAAAGAATGCTCAAACTACCTCACAATTGCACTCATCTCACAATGCTAGTAAAGTAATGCTCAATGTTCTCCAAGCCAGTCTTCAGTAATATGTGAACCATGAACTTCCAGAAGTTCAAGCTGGTTTTAGAAAAGGCAGAGAAACCAGAGATCAAATTGCCAACATCTGCTGGATCATCGAAAAAGCAAGAGAGTTCCAGAAAAACATCTATTTCTGCTTTATTGACTATGCCAAAGCCTTTGACTGTGTGGATCACAATAAACTGTGGAAAATTCTGAAAGAGATGGGAATACCAGACCACCTGACCAGCCTCTTGAGAAACCTATATGCATGTCAGGAAGCAACAGTTAGAACTGGACATGGAACAACAGACTGGTTCCAAATAGGAAAAGGAGTACGTCAAGGCTGTATATTGTCACCCTGCTTATTTAACTTCTATGCAGAGTACATCATGAGAAACGCTGGGCTGGAGGAAGCACAAGTGGGAATCAAGATTGCCGGGAGAAATATCAATAACCTCAGATAGGCAGATGACAGCAACCTTATGGCAGAAAGTGAAGAAGAACTAAAAAGCCTCTTGATAAAAGTGAAAGAGGAGAGTGAAGAAGTTGGCTTAAAGCTCAACATCCAGAAAACGAATATCATGGCATCTGGTCCCATCACTTCATGGGAAACAGATAGGGAAACAGTGTCAGACTTTATTTTTTTGGGCTCCAAAATCACTGCAGATGGTGATTGCAGCCATGAAATTAAAAAACGCTTACTCCTTGGTGACGCATCGTGCCTGGCGCATTACAACAAGCGCTTGACTATCACATTCAGGGAGATCCAGACCGCCGTGTGCTTGCTGCTACCTGGGGAGCTGGCCAAGCACACCGTGTCCGAGGGCACTAAGGCTGTCACCAAGTATACCAGCTCCAAGTAAATATAGTATGCCTAGCCCCTGTTAACAGAGAAGGCAAAGGCACCCCACTCCAGTACTCTTGCCTAGAAAATCCCATGGACGGAGGGCCTGGTGGGCTGTAGTCCATGGGGTCGCTAAGAGTTGGACACGACTAAGTGACTTCACTTTCACTTACTCCTTGGAAAGAAAGTCATGACCAACCTAGATAGCATATTAAAAAGCAGAGACATTACTTTGCCAACAAAGGTCTGTCTAGTCAAGGCTATGGTTTTTCCAGTGGTCATGTACGGATGTGAGAGTTGGACTGTGAAGAAAGCTGAGTGCTAAAAAATTGATGCTTTTGAACTGTGGTGTTGGAGAAGACTCTTAAGAGTCCTTTGGACTGAAAAGAAGTCCAACCAGTCCATCCTAAAGGAAATCAGTCCTGGGTATTCATTGGAAGGACTGATGCTGAAGCTGAAACTCCAATATTTTGGCCACCTCATGTGAAGAATTGACTCATTGGAAAAGACCCTGATGTTGGGAGGGATTGGGGGCAGGAGAAGAAGGGGACGATAGAGGATGAGATGCCTGGATGGCATCACTGACTCGATGGATATGAGTTTGAGTAGACTCCAGGAGTTGGTGATGGACAGGGAGGCCTGGTGTGCTGCGATTCATGGGGTCGCAGAGTCGGACACAACTGAGCGACTGAACTGAACTGAACTGACTGATGGAGAATAATCTTGAGAATCGCTTGGACAGCAAGGAGATCAAATCAATCAGCCCTAAAGGAAATCAACCCTGACTATTCATTGGAAGGACTATTGCTCAAGCTGAAGCTCCAATACTTTGGCAACCTGATGCAAAGAACTGACTCTCTGGGAAAACACCTTGATGCTGGGAAAAACTGAAGGCAAAAGGAGAAGTGGGCAGCAGAGGATGAGAAGGTTAGATAGAATCACTGACTCAATGGACGTAAATTTGAGGAAATTCCAGGAGACACTGGAGGATAGAGTAGCCTGTCCTGCTGCAGTCCATGGAATTGAAAAGAATCAGACATGACTTAGCAATGGATAAACAACAAAACTCAGTGAGGTTATGTTACATAGCAGGGAGAAAGGGAGTGCCTTTGAAATATTCTCAGTACATAGAAGAGAATGGAGGCAGTGGTTTCCCCAAATACTGGAGCCTATGGTTCTGCCCCTGGTAGATGTGGAGGGACTCTGGCTATGGTGCTTAGAAAGTGGACTCTTGGGAATGGGGAGAATCCAGAGCAATCAGTGATAATATTTTATGTCCTGTGGCCCCATTATCATAGAAATGCAAATCCGGATTTTTTTTTATTTTGAAAATATTTTAACACTTCTTATATAAGAGGTTACAGTTGAAAATTCACCCTTAATAAATTAATACTCAAAACAAACTAGACTGAACTTCTCTAAAGGTGAATGTGTTTCTTTAATTGCCTGCCTCTCTCTTGTCATCCTAGCTAGAGGCCTCTGAGATGAGTAATACTTTCTCCAAGGCTTGACAGCCTCCTCCACTTCCTTTGTTCTCCTTGCAAAACATTTTTCTCACATAAAATGCCCTTCTCCACATCCGGCATATTAAACTAACCTTGGAAGCGCACATCTGAATATATTATTTGGAGGTTTATTTACAGTCTGCCTTATAATTATAATAAAGGTTACCCTTTATTCCCTTGCAGATTGATAAACTGTTTGGGATTTAGGGCTTTGGGTGGGTGAATGCTGTTTTGGGGTGAAGGAGACAAATAGATTTGTGGGATCTTAACAAGAGCCACCTGTCTTGGGAAGCCTCTGTGTCATCTGGCAATTTCACCTCCTCATTAGTGATATTGTACCTACACACATACACCAACACTTAAGAAAATAATGTTATTCCTGACTGCTGTGGGAGAGGATCACTTAGTATGTAGGAGAATGAGCTAGCTAGAGCTTGCAGACAGTTCTGTATCATGGATAGTCTAGCCTATTGAAATGTCTAGCCTTTAAATTATACAGAAGTGACCATTAATTCACAATGTCATGGTAATCAAAGTAGTCATGAGGTGAATAAAATGAGGCCTCCCAAGGTCTTGTGAGGAAGAGGAGCTTTGGGCTTCCTTCCTCATGTGGGCTGGATGGGTTCCATGTCTTTCTCTCCTTGGATGTCTTCTCTGCCTGTCTCCATCTCTTCATACTTGACTCTTCCAGTCAACATCTCTCTTATTAATTCATGTATCTAGCCAATTTTGATCGTCTGCTCCATTTTGAGCACCTGCTCCATACTAAGATGCCTCAGGAAAAGAGACACAGGAGAACCTTCCCAAAACATGCATTCTATTCTCTCCTAGCTCCAGAATCCCTGGTCTGCTTCTGCTTGATCACATTCTACTTCCCACTCTGAGTGTTAATTACCTTCATGCTGTCTTTGCCCGTTTATCATGAGCTTCCTGAGGACAGAAAATATGTTTTGAGCTTTGTCATCTCTTTAAGAACCACATGCATATGAAGTACCGAGTTCATACTTAGTTAATGCCAGAGGAATCAGAACTAATCACCAAGATAGCCTTACCCCTAAGGGCCTGCAAATGCTCTGGGCAACTGATCTGATACGGAAGAATGGATTTTACAAGCTAGGATCTTTGTTAGATATTCATTCCAGAGTTGAGAACCCATGGGGTTTTGGACAATTTGAACAACTTAAACTTAAGTCAGTGACATTATAAACCCCGGAAAGAGGGCATTTCCGAGAGAACTAGAGCAGAGAAGTTGCCCGATCAGAGCTGCCTTAGGTACAAAATAAGTTCAGTTCCCCCCTCCTACTTCCTCAGTCCTTCTGCTCCCCAAAGCTTTAAATAACTAGCCAGAACAGCTTTAGTCACTCTGAAAAATTTATGTAACTTCTGATAAAGTCTAGCCCCAACATACCTCTCACACTGTGCTGACTCATTTGCTCAAAATATGCCTGACCAGTGAGGCAGAAATAATGATTCTTACTGGCTTTTAACTATCAGTCTCCCCAGTTCTGTTTCCCTCACCTCAGTCCTAGGGGCAGATGCTAATTTGGTACAGAAGAAAAAAAAAAGTACTCCTGCCAATTTCCATTCTGGAATGACTGAAGAAAGAAAATGTACATGATTATGTTAAAGGCTCATATATTTGTATGAAAGTGTCATTCACAACCTCCACCCCCACTTCACACTCCACCATCACTTCCATTGCCAGATAATTGTTTCAACCTAATTGCATCTTGGAGTTATGCCATTGCCCTATATTAAAAGAAGTTAAACATCATGGCAAGGAAATTCAAAATAACATCTTCTTTACAGAAACTTTCAGAAATACCTTTCTGCTTTGCTATGCGGAATAGCTGTGAATTGACAAAGCAGTTGATTTGATTTAACTTATGTTAAAAATATTGCAAAAAGTGTAACTAATTCAGTTTCTCTCTCTATACTGGGTTTCTGAAAGGTTACAGCCAATGTTTGTACCCCATTTGCAAAGAGAGTAGGTCTCTGAGAAGCACAGTTTTGTTTAACTTTCACTTCTGCTTCCATTTCTTATTCATGCCCCTTTGGCCCTTTCTTTGTCTTCTGCCTTAATCTTGTCTTGGAGTATCTTCTAGATCCTTGAAAAATGCCTAGACACTTTATGGAAAAGGAAAGGGCATACCAAAAACTTGATGAGCACTTTATTTGAACTCTTCCTACTTCTGAAAGATAAATCAAATCATTCAAATATAACAGTCATTATGGTCAAATGAGGGCCAAGATTTAGGAGCACATATTTTGCTTTTCTGTTTGTGGAGACCAGATGGAGAAGGAAAGAATCAATCTGCAAGCAATCATCACACAATACCTGCCTCCATCTTCCAAAATGATACTGCCTCTATTTTCTCCCAAGGATGATTGGTGTTCAGAGGTGCTTGATGTCCTTGACCTATTCTTTGTAGGAATTAAGGTTCAGAACACAGGTGCTCATATTAATCTATGTATTGAGTGATACCTGGGCAGGCTCTTACATATTGACTATGATTCATGCTTTCATATTAATTCACAATTGAAAAATGGAATTGATTTTACCTTGATACTTTACCATTTAGAACTAAGCTGTGCCATGCAACCGTTCCTTAAATCTTACAAGAAAAACTTGGAAAAATCTGGGATCTTACAATGCTGAAGATATAGAGACCTTTGTAGTCATCTGTTGTTCCAAACATAAATATGTATATGTGGGTGTATATTTTATTGAACTTAGTTGCAAAATTAGCATATGCTTGATATAAGAATATCAAACTACCCTGAAATATGAGAAATATAATGTAAGTATAATCATCCCTAGTCATACTTCTCAGGATAAGCACCATTAATAGGAGCTTGCATTCATTCATTCAGAAAATTTATTGGCCATCAATTATGCATTAAACTCTGTAGATCAAGACAGGGATTTAAAAATCAATAAATAGATATACAAAATAACATCAGTTAGTCATAAGTGCTACAGAGAAAACTAAAGTACAGTGGTTTAGAGTAGACTTGAGAGTGACAAGTGAGATCTCCGGGGAGAAGATGACTACATGGCAATGGGAACAGCAGAAGCAAGCCCCACAGGAGTGTGCTAGGCACGTGCTCAGATCAGATCAGTCGCTCAGTCGTGTCCGACTCTTTGCAACCCCATGAATCGCAGCACACCAGGCCTCCCTGTCCATCACCAACTCCCGGAGTTCACTCAGACTCACGTCCATCGAGTCGGTGATGCCATCCAGCCATCTCATCCTCTGTCGTCCCCTTCTCCTTCTGCCCCCAATCCCTCCCAGCATCACAGTCTTTTCCAATGAGTCAACTCTTCACGTGAGATGGCCAAAGTACTGGAGTTTCAGCTTCAGCATCATTCCTTCCAAAGAAATCCCAGGGCTGATCTCCTTCAGAATGGACTGGTTGGATCTCCTTGCAGTCCAAGGGACTCTAGAGTCTTTTCCAACATCACAGTTCAAAAGCATCAATTCTTCGGCACTCAGCTTTCTTCACAGTCCAACTCTCACATCCATACAAGATCACAGGAAAAACCATAACTTTGACTAGACAGACCTTTGTTGGCAAAGTAATGTCTCTGCTTTTGAATATGCTATCTAGGTTGGTCATAACTTTCCTTCCAAGGAGTGAGCGTCTTTTAATTTCATGGCTGCAGTCACCATATGTAGTGATTTTGGAGCCCAGAAAAATTAAGTCTGACACTGTTTCCCCATCTATTTCTTATGAAGTGGTGGGACCAGATGCCATGATCTTCGTTTTCTGAATGTTGAGCTTTAAGCCAACTTTTTCACTCTCCACTTTCACTTTCATCAAGAGGCTTTTGAGTTCCTCTTCAGTTTCTGCCATAACAGCCAATGGGCCGAAGTAGTTAAGATACTCTGAGGAGGAGGGAGAGTGTACAGAATGCGGTTAGAAATGTCAACAGTGGTGGTGGTGATTTAGTTGCTAAATTGTGTCTGAGTCTTGCAACCCCGTGCACTGTAGCCTGCCAGGCTCCTCTATCCATGGGATTTCCCAGACAAGAATACTGAAGTGGGTTGCCATTTCCTTCTCTCAGAGGCAGATTTTTTTTTTTTTAAGTCCCTGAGACATTGTAAGGAGACTTGTTTTTTCTAAATGCCAAGAGAAACGATTGGGTGGTTCTAAATGGGAGAGTGGCATCTTTAATAGCCAAAAAGCTTTTGTGTGGGGAGAAATGATCTAGGAGGATGCCAAGGGGGTATCCTTGAGAATACCCCCTTGAGAATGAAGAGAGAAGAATTACTGTATATGATTATTTTGTAGTGCTTCCACTTATAGCTGTTCCTGTTGATTTACATCCTACAAGAATATTAATACCAGTAAAAAATAATAAGCTACCTTAGCAGACTCAGCAAGATCTATCTTCTATGTCATGTCAATACCTGAGTTCATAAGCAGAGCAAGCAAATGAGGCAAAGCTGACATAGGTTCAGCTGACCCATCATTCTGCACCGCTAAGATAGCCTATGCCTATTTCTTATGCAATAGCTAATATCTCTACATATACTTTATAAGCTTTTTATTTTGAAATAGTGTAAGATTCACAAAGTTTCAAAAGTAGTATAAAGAATTCCCATGTACCCTTCACCCAGCTTCCCCCAATGATAATATCTTACATAATACTTAGAACATGTAAAACCACGACACTGACATCTGGATTTCATCAGTTTTTACATGTTCTCTCTTAAAATTACTTATTTTGGGAAAGTGAACAGTAATACTATGAAATTTTATCCCATATGCAGATCCAAGTAATTACCATCATAATCAGGGTACAGACTGTCCTGTCATTACAAAGAGACTGACTGCCTCACGTGAGTCCTTTGTTGTATCTTTTGTTGTGCTGAAAATCAGTTTTTGTTTTATGAACATTTCAAGCCTGTCCTTGAAGAATACTTATATTTTTTGGCTTCTCTATTTTATTTTTGTTAAAATGTATACATCTACTTAATACAATCTTCTAGACCATCACAAACAGAAAACATTTACACATGGATTTTAAATGTAATTAAATTCTCCAAAACATTTCAATAAAAATCAAGTCTAATTCGTCAGCTTGTTAATTGATCCAATTACTTGGGAAATAGACAACATTCATGGGCTGCCATCTATGCGGTCACACAGAGTTGGACGTGACTGAAGTGACTTGGCAGCAGCACCATGGAGTACCAGAATTATTTCACAATTAATTTTTATTATTTTTACTTCAATTCAGTTCAGTCGCTTAGTTGTGTCCTACTCTTTGCGACCCCATGAATTGCAGCACACCAGGCATCACTGCAGATGGTGACTGCAGCCATGAAATTAAAAGACGCTTACTCCTTGGAAGAAAAGTTATGACCAGCCTAGATAGCATATTGAAAAGCAGAGACATTACTTTGCCAACAAATGTCCGTCTAGTCAAGGCTATGGTTTTTCCAGTGGTCATATATGGATGTGAGAGTTGGACTGCGAAGAAAGCTAAGTGCCGAAGAATTGATGCTTTTGAACTGTGGTGTTGGTGAAGACTCTTGAGAGTCCCTTGGACTGCAAGGAGATCCAACCAGTCCATTCTAAAGGAGATCAGCCCTGGGATTTCTTTGGAAGGACTGATGCTAAAGCTGAAACTCCAGTATTTTGGCCACCTCATGTGAAGAGTTGACTCATTGGAAAAGACTCTGATGCTGGGAGGGATTGGGGGCAGGAGGAGAAGGGGACGACAGAGGATGAGATGGCTGGATGGCATCACCAACTCGATGGATTTGAGTTTGAGTGAACTCTGGGAGTTGGTGATGGACAGGGAGGCCTGGTGTGCTGCGATTCATGGGGTCACCAAGAGTCGGACATGACTGAGCGACTGAATTGAACTGACCTAAACTGAGGCCTCCCTGTCCATCACCATCTCCCGGAGTTCACTCAGACTCACATCCATCGAGTCAGTGATGCCATCCAGCCATCTCATCCTCTATTGTCCCCTTCTCCTCCTGCCCCCAGTACCTCCCAGCATCAGAGTCTTTTCCAATGAGTCAACTCTTCGCATGAGGTGGCCAAAGTACTGGAGTTTCAGCTTTAGCATCATTCCTTCCAAAGAAATCCCAGGGCTAATTTCCTTCAGAATGGACTGGTTGGATCTCCGTGCAGTCCAAGGGACTCTCAAGAGTCTTCTCCAACACCACGGTTCAAGTGGTGATGATATGATTTTGATTTATTTCTTCACTTTTCACTGTATTTATATTTTACCTCCCAAGGGATATAGTAATCTTGCCACACTCAAAAGAAAATACAATCTCCAACAAATCTGCTAAAATGATAGTTTCTGGACCACTAAATAACTGATTCTTGGTCATGGCATGAGATCGTGTTGTGTCTAAGCTCTTTCAAACCTAGATGGTACACAATGGACCCTCTTTTTTACAATTAACCTTCACTTGCAAATGGAATTTTTCAAGCTCATCCCCTTAAACAAAACACACCCCCAACACCACTCCCTGCCAAAAGAAAAGTTTGACTTTTTTACACCCTGCATTGTAAAACCCATTATCTTCTCAAGTTTATTCATAGCTCTGATATAATCTGTTAGAACTTCCAGAAATTTGAGGATGCTTTATCTATATCTTCCCTGGTGGCTCAGATGGTAAAGTGTCTGCCTACAATGTTGGAGACCCTGGTTTGATCCCTGGGTTGGGAAGATCCTCTGGAGAAGGAAATGGCAACCCACTCCAGTATTCTTGCCTGGAAAATCCCATGGATGGAGAAGCATGGTAGGTAGGCTACAGTCCATGGGGTGGCAAAGAGTTGGACACGACTGAGCGACTTTACTTTCACTTATCCATATCTTATTATGATTAAAAGTGTTACCCAAGGTTTTGTAATTCATGAGATGAGAATTTAGTCTGTGCAAGCTGCTTTCCTCTTTAGGTCCCCTGGTTGGCCCACCATCTCTATGCACTCTCTGGAATTCTTTTTCTACCTGGTTAGTTTATGAGCACTAAGTTCCACCAGTCCTTCCTAGTCTGAATAAAATTCTTTCTTCTCCTGGAAATATTTTGTCTGCTCACAATTCCCAAACTATACCCATTCCTGCCTGCATAAAATTCAATATATTCAATAAAAATTCAATATATACTTCATGAACAACACTTACCTGTATACATTACAGTTAAGAAAAATAAGCATATACTACTACATTGTTTTTCTTTTACAGCTATCTTTTAATACATTTGATTAAATGACACTTGCTTTTAGGCTTTTTGATGATAAAATTGCCATAGCTTGGTGAATGAGTGCCCCTGTAAGCAATACTCAGGGGATTTCTGATGGTATCTTTGTGTTCTGGCAAAAACAAGGTATTCTACTCCGAACTTGATTTTTTTTTTTTAAGCCTCAAGGCATGAAGTCAAGGAAACAAATAGTTTAAGTGATTCAAATACAGGACAAAGTCTTTATTAATTAATGTACATCAGATAAAATGTGAAAACCAGGTAACTCCCCAGACCAAAGGAGGTTTGGAGTTTAAGAGAAGAAGGGAGGCCTATGTTTTCTTGTGGTCTGTCTTGAGTTGCCTTAAAAAAAAAAAAAATCTATAACTATTGCAAACTTGTGGTTGGGAGAGGTGGAGAATGTACTGGTTTCCCACGCTTCTTGCTCAGGATTTTTGGTAAATGCCATTCAAGCAACTGTCAGAACAATTCTTTCAAGAGCTATTTTTGCAAGCTTTGTGGTTTGTCAAGGTTCAGAAGAAGGAGTGGATAAGAGGGACATAATAGAAAGAAAAACAAAGGAAAGGAGGCCAGAGTCAAAAGAAGGAAAACAGGCATCTGATTTAATTCATTTCCAGAGATCATCGTAACTTACTCAATTATAAATTTAGTTGTAGCTGAACTTAGAATAAAAAGAGACAAGCTAAACCAAAACAATGAACAAACTTTTTTTCAATATTTCCTCACAACATAAATATATTCTAAAAGATTCCTTCCAAAGCTAAGGGAATTCATAATTTTTTTAAATGGTAAAAAGTCATAAAAATAACTTTTTCTACTTGTATTCATTTTACGGAACATTGATTGACTTTCTGCCAACAATGAGAACATTAATGTTCTCGCTTTTCCTCCCACAACCTTTCTGCCCATGTTCTTACCACTATTACAACAAAAGACAAAATAAAAGGACCTTCTAGGACGTATTTGACCAATAGAACTTTCTGCATTGATGGAGATGCTCTAAATGTTTGGCTATTGGGCCCTTAAAGACATAACTAGAATAAACAAGGAAACAAAACTTTTCATTTTCATTTCAATTAATTTAACAATTTAACCATATGTGGTTAATTGCTATTGTAATGAACAGTTCAATTATAAAAGATAACATGGAAGACTATTTTTCTGACCTAAGACAGGGAAAGGAGTTCTTACATAGGACATGAAAAGCAGAGTGTAAAAGAAATACCAATAATTTGTATTATATTAAAATTAGGAACATTTTTTAATGACACGATACCATCAAAAGAGTAGGAAAAAAACTATAGAATGGGAAAATATATTAGCTATACCTTTAAAAGAGAGGGCTTATTTGTGGAATATTTAAGGAACTCCTGTCGCTCAGTAAGGAAAGCACAGGCAAGGCGAAATGAACAAGGTATTGAACTATAGCACTTGTGTATAAAGACTATTCAAATGGGTAATAAATATATGAAAAGGTGCTAGGTTTCATTAGTCATCAAGAATATGAAAATTAAAGCTATACACGTACTAGAATGGCTTGAAGTTAAAAAGTGTGACGTAAGAAGTGGACAGTGATATGGAGCAACTTGAACCCCTTTGCAACACTGATAGAAATGTAAATTGGTACAGCTTTGGGAAACATTCTGGAAACATCTATTCCAATCAAAAGTACACATTCTCTCTGGGTAAGTGTTTCCAATTCTATGTATGAACTGAACAGAAATATTTGAACACTATATCAAAAGGCACATATGCGAATATGCAAAGAATCATTATTCATTATGGCCCCAAACTAGAAACATCTTGAATCTCAAGAGCATAATGGTAAGTTGGATATATTCAAGCAGTGAAATTTTATTCACTTAACCTATTAGAATTTTGATTACATGTAATAACACGGTAAATCTTGCAAACATAAAATTGAACAAAACAAGGCAGACATAAGAGAATGACTCCAATTAAATATAAAGTTCAAAGATGGGTGAAACTAGACCAGAGTGTTAGAAATCAAAATGCTAATTACCACAGAATAGGAAGAAAGGGGTAGAAATTGGGGTGACCATGAAGTGGGCTTTTGAGATGCTGGTAAGGTTTTATTCTTTGACCCAATGTGGATTATACAGATGTTTACTTCATGATACTTTATGAATAATTGCACTAGGTTTTGAACACTTTTCACTGTCTGTTATTCTTCAGCAACATTTTAAAGAAATTTTCAAGAAAGAGATATTGAACCCAGAGCACAAACAGTAGTGACTATTTCCTAGAATGAATAACTAAATAAATCTCTCATTTATAATTTTTCATTTTTAGTAATGATGTTATGAAATATTTTTATTCATTTTCTATAAAGTGCTTAAACATTTTTTTTTCTCATTTTATGGGGTACTAATTATTTTTTTATAATGATTTGTGAGAACAATGTATAGTAAAAAGTTTATCCATTTATCTATCAATCAGATTGCAAATATTTTCCTCAGTTTGTTACTTAATTTTGTTTGTAGTATAATTTAGTATTACCAAAGTTTTCATTTTTATTTAGTCAGTCTCTTCATATTATTTCATTTATAGTTTGTGAACATTTTATTTGTTTGTAATGGCTATTGCATTCCAAGGGTATAAAAAATATTTGCATATAATGTTCCCTAGTGTTTCCAGAATTTCATTTTTACATTAAAAATCTTTTATCTATCTTTAGTTCATTTTTATTTATTATGGGCACAATCTAAGTCTTCTTTTTTTTTTAGTTTTTTACATCTGAATGCTAGTTGTCCCAGCAGTTTGTAGCAGCAAGAGTCATCTTTTTTGCATCACTTGGATTCCCTTTTAACTATGTATGTATACACTTATGTATGTGTTTGTATATATATGTATGTGTGTATATATATATGTATGTATGTGTGTGTGTGTGTATATATATATATATATACATACACACATGGAACAATCTTGTCATCCTGCTTATTTAACTTATACACAGAGTACATCATGAGAAACGCTGGGCTGGAAGAAGCACAAGCTGGAATCAAGATTGCCGGAAGAAATATCAGTAAGCTCAGATATGCAGATGACACCACCCTTATGGCAGAAAGTGAAGAGGAACTAAAAAGCCTCTTGATGAAGGTGAAAGAGGAGAGTGAAAAAGTTGGCTTAAAGCTCAACATCCAGAAAACGGAGGTCATGACATCTGGTCCCATCACTTCATGGGAAATAGATGGGGAAACAGTGGAAATAGTGTCAGACTTTATTTTTTTGGGCTCCAAAATCACTGCAGATGGTGACTGCAGCCATGAAATTTAAAGATGCTTACTCCTTAGAAGAAAAGTTACGACCAACCTAGATAGCATATTGAAAAGCAGAGACATTACTTTGCCAACAAAGGTCCGTCTAGTCAAGGCTATGGTTTTTCCTGTGGTCATGTATGGATGTGAGAGTTGGACTGTGAAGAAGGCTGAGCGCTGAAGAATTGATGCTTTTCAACTGTGGTGTTGGAGAAGACTCTTGAGAGTCCCTTGGACTGCAAGGAGATCCAACCAGTCCATTCTGGAGGAAATCAGACCTGGGATTTCTTTGGTAGGAATGATGCTAAAGCTGAAACTCCAGTACTTTGGCCACCTCATACGAAGAGTTGACTCATTGGAAAAGACTCTGATGCTGGGAGGGATTGGGGGCAGGAGGAGAAGGGGACGACAGAGGATGAGATGGCTGGATGGCGTCACTGACTCGATGGACGTGAGTCTGAGTGAACTCCGGGAGTTGGTGATGGACAGGGAGGCCTGGCGTGCTGCGATTCATGGGGTCGCAAAGAGTCAGACACGACTGAGGGACTGAACTGAACTGATATATATATATGTACCTTAGACTTTCTTAGATACTTGAGTTTGTACTTGGTTCCCTAATCAGTTTAACTTATTTATATATTTAGTTCTATAGAAATGTCATGATAATTTAGTTCTTATAGTTGATGAGCCTTCAGTGTTGTCACTGAAATGTAAACTTTACAATAGCAGGTTTCACATAATACGTTGGCTTCTTCACTCATGAGCCTGGTGCCCTTCCATAAGCCTCTCTCCATGTGTCGTCTCATCCACCAGACCCCCTTCCAGTGACCTCCCTCTCCAGAACGGTACTCAGATGCTTACATGGTGGATGGCTTCCAAGCAACACCAAAATATGTGCTGTCAGGGTTTTTAAGGCATAGTCCTCTAACTGGAGGACCATGTAACCACCACATTACTTCTGCTGTGTTCTGGTTGTCAAGTAAGTCACAGGTTGGTTGGACTCAACATGGCAGTGACTGCACAAAAGTGTGAATAAAGAAGTGTGTCCATTGGGTGGTATCTTTGCAGACTAACTACCTCAGTGGACATTCTTATCTTTATTCTGGCCACAAAAATGTCTTAGGCTCTTCGTTGATATTTGTTGTTGGTTCTAGCTTTTATCAAGATAAGGAGGATCTACCATGCACAGAAGTTTGTTTTGTTTTGTTTATCACAATAGGTGCTGATTAGTGTCCAATATAATCTGACATTTATAAAGATAACCCTATGTTTTATGGTTTTCTCCTTTAAAATATTTATGTAATGAATTCCATTAACAGAATTGCCAACCTTGAACCCTGCTTCCAAGTCTGAAGTAAACCTTTTGTCTTAGTCTGTTTGGGCTGCTGTAATTAAAAAAAAAGCTACTGGGTGGCTTATAAACAACAGAGATTTATTTCTCACAGTTATGGAGGCTGGAAAGTCCAAGACCAAGGTGTTGATAGATTCAGTGTCTAGAGAGGGCCTGCTTCCTACTTAATAGATGGTGACTTCTCTCTGTGCCCTCACATGGTGCAAAGAGCTAGAAAGCTCTGTGGGACCTCTTTTATGGGGGAACGAATCCCATTCACGAAAGTCACCCTCATTAGCTAAGTGTTAGTGAGACCAATCTCATACTGCTCAGTGCATGAGAGACCAATAAATCGAGAGGCAAGTTGTTATGATAAGGAATGGGAGCATTATTGGGAAAGCCAGCAAACCAAGAAGATGGTGAAATAGTGTCCCAAAGAACCATACTGCCCAGATTTGGATACTAATTGTTTTATAGAACAAAGAGGAGGAGATGAGGAGGTAAAGTAAACAAAGGCAATTTGGGTGTGCATACTTAGTCATGTCCAACTCTTTGTGACCCCATAGACTATAGCCCACCAGGCTATAGTCTGTCCATGGGATTTTTCAGGCAAGAATACTGGAGCGGGTTGCCATTTCCTTCTTCAGGGGATATTTCTACCCAGGGATCGAACCCGCGTCTCTTATATCTTCTGCATTGATAGGCGGATTCTTTACCACTGAGCCACTTGGGAAGCCCCCAAAAGGTGATAATTTGTTGCAAATATTCCCTGGGTGCAATGTTGAAGTTCCAGGGCCATTCTGTCATTTTGGCAGTACTGCTTGGGTGCACATATTGTAGAGTATATATACCTTTCGAAAACTTTAATCCTACCTACTTTCTAAAAGCAGGGGAAGAGTCTTGGGTTTCTGTGCCGTTCCCTCAGGGAATGATCACCACCTCCTCCCTCTCCTGTGGCCTACAGTCCTCATGCAAGTCAATGACCATCTGTTGATCAGGCATTTTTGGGGCACATCTGAACCCAGAGTTTTGCCAGAATGGGTCCCTTTACACTGTATGTGTTATTTTCTTCTGAGCTTTAGGAGCAAGGAGAAATTTGTGGAGCTAAATTTATGTAAACCTAAAACTAAGCATAAAAACAACGACCTAACCATCCTCAAACGTTCCTAAGAATGCCAACATATGTAAAGTAAAGTAGAGACGTTGGCAGTTGTCTGGTGGTCTTGCTCAATATGTGTCAAATTACACAGTTTGGAAGATTGAGACTAAACTCCATGCTTAAAAAAAAAAGATATCAATATTCTGAAATTATTTAGGAGATTATGAAGGCATATGCATTTCAAACATAAAGAACACACATAAGGAACAGCAACAAAACATTTTCTAAAAATCTGTAGGATTTGCAAAACTTTTGTGTAAGTTTTTTATCTATATCCAAAAGCAGAGAAAATGTAATAAAATTGATTAATTCAGCTAAAATTTGAAGCAGTTTTGTCTTCAGGTGTTTGAGATATCAAAAATATTGTTGACATCTCAAAATTTTAAAAGAAAGCTAGGTTCCTTTAAGGAAACATTAGAATGCTTTAGAAAAGAATTTCTTGGCAAAGAAGTTATGATGTAGATTAGCATATTAGGTATTTGAAACTATTAAAAACCAACAATACTTTAAGAAGTGTGGTTTTGGCCCTCTCAAAAGACTATAAATCCTTGGAATTGCAATAGCGAGACCAAGCAACAGAATAAAGTTAATGTACAATAAAACAAGCTTCCCAGTATAACTCTATACTTGAGGAGCAAGGATTATTTAATGAGTCATTTTAGAATGATTCAATAGCAGTTTGAAAGAAAGAAAAACACTCACACCTTACACAAGATCAAAATAAATTCCCTGACTTGTACAACCTGCTCCATCCACCGAGGGTGATTTCCTCTTACTTGCCTACCCAGCCAACTCCCACGCACCCTCCTTAAACATTTCAGCTTCAACACGTCCTTTGTGATTCCTTTCGAACTTCCTTTAAAAAACATAAATACTTTCTATTCTCTACTCCCACCTTGTGTGGTTAACTGTCTTGTGACAAATACAGTGTTGCCTTATAATAATTTGCACTTCCCTAAACAGACTGCTTACCCAGTTTTTTAACTTTTGCAACCTCAGCACCTGAACCAGTATTGGACACAGAGTAGGCATTCAAAGGGTCTTTGATAAATGAATGATACGTCAATATTCACGATAATATGTACATGTTAAAATTCCAAGCATGCTGTCACAAAATGTTTGTGAGGAGTTAAGTTTAAAAAAAAAAAAACATTGCAAAAGCATATGTACAATGAGATTACAGCTATAAAAGAAGTATGGTTTTACTGACCTCCAAAATAAGCAGATCTTCCTGACCCAGGGATTGAAACCAAATCTTCTATATTGCTGAGCCACCAATAAAATACCATGCTTATGTTAGGGTAATTAAAATATTTTTCTTTGTTTCATTACCTTCTCAATTTTTTTTTTTTTTTTTTTCAGTAGCATGTCAGCCCTGGGCTTAATGTAACTGTTACAGGAATTTAGAATGAGAATCTTCCTGTAATTAGTTTCAAATGAAGCATGACTTACAATAGATACTGGATTACAAAGATAGACAAATCTGTCCACCACTTCCAAATGCAGAATTTATAGTTAATAGGAATCCCTAAGTGTTTGGACACTTCCATGAAATCAAAAGCATATAAAACATCAGAGAGAAGCTTTGGAGAGGAGTTCAGTGAAGAAGATTTTCTTATTCCTGGAGAGATGTGTTGTCTTGCTCTGCTTCCCCATTTTCCTGTTTGGGGGAGCACATGGGGCATCAGAAGGCAAAATGCCACCAGCCTAGAGATATGCAAGGTGGTTGCCCTTAGCGTGGATGGGGTGGTCTCTAAGGTCTCCACTCAGAAAGCTTTGAAATTCTGTTCCCTAACATGAGGAAACATAGAAGACTGGTCCTTGATGCACTATTGAGAAAGTAAAGCCAGCTGTGGAGTGTGGTCTGAGCTTGCTCCTGAAATCTGAAGAATAGAGAGGGCCTGAATAGTTGCTTTGTTGAGATTGACTTGTCTCCCAGGGTCTGTAGGGGCAAAGGACATTGAGTTTTCCCATAGTGAGAGAGAGAAGAGGTGAAATTAAGCTGGAATGGAATTGTTGGACATCCTGTCCAGCAGAGAGAGACTGGAAGTCTTGGGGTGTTGGGGGAAACTGGAAGCATTAACAACAGGACCAAGGGCTGAGAGAGGAGGCTCCCTGGGCAAGTCAGGTTAAGTATGTTTCTGCTCGAATCAAAGAAAATGCAAGAGAGGGAATTTAACAGGCAGCAAGGGCGTTCTCAAAGCACTTTAAGGGAGAAGTGGGAAACAGCTTTCCTCAACTGCAGAGCCCATAAAGGACAATACCACGCACTTGTCCTGTCACTTATCCTTCTAAGCCTTCGCTACCAGGCCTCTTCTAAAGAATAACACAAGTAGGAGAAGTCAGCAGGACCAGGCTCCTTATTCTGAGAAGCATGTCCAAGTTGGTAATGAGAAGTACATGTTATACCAGTTTTGACATTTTGCTAATCATAGGAAGCTGGACTTCATATATATATCCTGACTTGAGAGTATTTGATACTTGAAGCAAATGTTGCACTGTTTCCTAAGAGTAAAGGAAACATGCAGAAGAGAGATTATCACAGATAAAAGATTCCCACCAAGGGATAATGCTTAAAGGGATGGGGGGGGGATTAAAAACTAAATCATGTTTTAATTCCAAACCACACATTGAGTTTGTTCAATAAGTCAGTTGCATAAGGAAAAATAGTCATTCTCCTTTCTTAATAAGTCACAGAAATAAGTCATCCAGGTCAGAAAGTTTGTTTAGTTTTGATTTTATTTGAAATATTATTTAAACCCTCGTGAGCTGTGGAATATCCTACCATACTTCATATGCTTTTGGATGAGAAAACTTGGATCATTGATCATAAGATGGGGAGCAAAGCTTATGGGTTATTGTGTCTTTTAAAAAAAAATCTTTTTATTTTATATTGGAACATAGTTGATTAACAATGTTGTGATAGTTTCAGGTGTACAAAAAAGTGATTCAGTTATACATACACATGTATCCACTCCTTTTCAAATTCTTTTCCCATTTAGGTTGCCACATAATATTGAGCTGAGTTCTCTGTGTCACTCTGTCTTAACCCTTCATTTTACAAATAGGGAAACCATGGCATAGAGAGTTTAAATGACCTGCTCCCCAACACCACAGCTGGTTAATAGCAAAACAGCTTCTGACATGCCACACTTCTTTTTCTGATCCACTCCAAAATTTCCACAGTCTGCTGTAACTACACCCCCAGTCTGAAAGGAGTCTGAAAATAGGAGAGAAGTGGGCAGTTTTCTTAACAATGCTGATCAGATATTCTGGTCTTCTCTAAGTAAGTGTCACAGAGGGTCTCGCAAAGCAAGCTTTTTAGAGAGTGTAGGAAGTTAATTATGTTCCTTTATAATTCATTAGTCACTGTCCTTGTAACCTGAGGCTATTTAAATTACAACTTATATTTAGTAGCATGGATTCAGAAGAGTTTAGACATGAATATATCTAAGAAAGCCTCTTTTATCCAGTTTATTACATTTTCCTTTGACAGGCTTAAACTTTCCTTAAACAGACTTTTAAAACCTACCTTTGTGCTTAGTTAAAAACAATAAAAAAGATTACAGAGAATGAATGTTTTGATTGAAATTGTTGTTCAGTCACTAAGTTGTGTCCAACTCTTTGTGACCCTGTGGACTGCAGCATGCCAGGCTTTCCTGTCCTTCACGTCACCATTGAGAGAGTCATTTCCTAGGCAGGTTGATAAGGAGTCTAGGGGTCCCCAAGGAGAGAGGGATCTGAAATTCTCAAGGAGGAAGAAAGGACAAAGCTTTCCTTCTCTACATTCCTTAGTATTATATAACAATAATGTATCCTGCCTGAGGACAGTCTCTGGATTAAACCTTCTGTCTAATTCTGTAATCTTAAAATGTAAATTCTGGGAGTAGACCTGGTCTTCACAAGGATGTATCCTGCCTGAGGACAGTCTCTGGATTAAACCTTCTGGCTAATTCTGTTATCTTAAAGTGTAAATTATGGGAGTAGGTCTGGTGAGGTCTTTACAACCTCCAGACATTCTTTGGATTCATTGGAGAGTATATAACTTCATAAGCAAGTGGGTACTCTTTCTGCCCCCTTCTGATGCCTATGTCAGAAGCTTTCTCTATCTCCTTTATACTTTAATAAAAACTTTATTACACAAAAGCTCTGAGCGATCAAGCCTTGTCTCTGGCCCTGGATTGAATTCTTCTCCTCTGGGGCCCAAGAATCCCGGTGTCTTCGCGTGATTCAACAACAACCTTTCACCATCTCCTGAGGTTTGCTCAGATTCATGTCCATTGAGTTGATGATGCTATCTAACCATCTCATCCTCTGCCACCCAGTTCTCCTGTCCTCAGTCTTTCCCAGCATCAGGGTCTTTTCCAATGAGTCGGCTCTTCACAGCAGGTGGCCAAAGTATTGGAGCTTCAGCTTCAGCATCAGTCCTTCCAATGAGTATTCAGGGTTGATTTCCTTTAGGATTGACTGGTTTGATCTTCTTGCTGTCCAAGTGACTCTCAAGAGTCTTCTCCAGCACTACAGTTTGAAGGCATCAGTTCTTCAGCTCTCAGCTTTCTTTATGGTCCAACTCTAACATCTGTACATGACTACTGGAAAAACTGCAGCTTTGACTATATGGACCTTTGTTGGCAAAATGATGTATTTGCTTTTTAATATGCTGTTTGTTGATTAAAATTAATGATTACTTAATAGGTCTCCTTCAAATGAACATGAAAATAGGGCTTACACATTTAAGTGGGTCACTGGGATGAAATGGAGTAGGTTTTCAAATATAGGATTGAAGAAAAGATGGTCTGTTTCCAAATAACTCTGTTAAGAATCTACTGCAGCACAATTGTATGTACCCATTGCTTTAAGGCAAAACATCTTCACCAAAGGTTTCTGGGAAAATACAAATGTGACATTAACATTTCCCAGTGTTCCTCAATGCGGTGATAAGGGATTTAGTTTTTAAGATGGGGGATAAGCTGGGTTTGTGTGATACAAAAATAATACAGTGCTCAGACAAACAGTGTGAAAATCTCTGAATTTCTGCTCCTCCATAAAAGCAATGAGAACATTTGCAAAAAACAAATTCAACTTTTTCAGAATTCTGGAAATTAACCAAAGGCTTGCCAAAATCTGAGGAATTTTTATTCAAGAAAAATAGATAAGTCACAGGGTGTTAAGATAAGAACAGGAAGTTTCATGATGCTTTAACTTACATTTTTCTCATCTCCTTCTCCTCCACTCAAGATAGCCATAAAAACCTAGCAATGGCCTACCAGCATCTGGAGAGAGGAAGAACAAATCAGGAGCCATGAAAAAAGCCCCGTCCCTAAGAATTGTTATTATCTGACTTGTGTAACAGCTACTTATGAACCCCAACTTACAAAGCTTGTCTTTATTTGACCTAACTTGAGCTTACTCATTGCTACCAGCATGTTTCCTATAGCATTTTTTCAAAACAACCAGTGGTGATCATTTAATATCATAGCAGCCGAGGTGCAATAAGTGATCGGGAACAGTTAAAAGGAAAGCTGATTAGAACTATTAATAGGAATAGCTTGGAACATGATTTCAATAGTTTAAAATTTTTTTGACATCTTCTAGAGAACCTAAAAGACTTCACACATATGCTGGGTTGTACACATGCTCAGGGAAAATCTGAGACTGTCCTAACCTCTCATCTAAACTTGAGGCTGTGCACAAACAGGAATTGAAGGCTAAACTAGAATTGTAAACTGTCTGCAGAGCAATGGAGTCATGCTCTGAGAACAAAGAATCCTTTAACAAAAGCTGAAGAGACTTACTGGTTCAAGGCATTTAAATAAATGGAGATTTAACCTGGGTTTGTGTTTTCCTAGTCAGTGTAATGTACTCTTAAGAGCATGTACAAGAGTGCTTATTATCATGAGCTATGGAATGTAAGTGGGAAAACTAGGGAAGCAAGGATGTGAGGAGATCTATAGAGAAAGTATGTTAAGGTTAATGGATTAATTGTGTCTGAGGGGTTGAAAAATTATTAGAGTAGTAGAGGAAGTGGGCAGGGAAATTCAGGGAGTAGGGATGATCAAAATTGAGATGATGGAAATTGAGATTCTACAATTATTATTCTACAGTGTTTAAGGTTTATCTCTGGATATGAGTGGCTGAGATAGCATGGAGGTCAAGATCATTATGCCAGGGAATCAACGAAAGATGATACAAAGTATTGCTGAGCCACTAAGTGCCTCATCTCCGACAGTGTGTGCTTGGGATAGAAAAAGCTGCATATTATTGAGTCTTCCTCTAGCACTGGAGACAGACGTCCACTGACAGATACAGATTTGGAGATTAGCAAAGCAGGTCTCTGAAGTTTGGAAGGCAAGGAATTCTAGGATGGTAGTAAGACAATGTTGATGAGGATGCCCCTTGGGTCTAAATCAGACTAGTCTTCAGCTGTAGGAAGCGGTGCTAATGGACCATGCAAACGAGGTTAGTCAGGACTAAGAGCCATAGATATAGGTGTATATGTGGGATAATTTAGGTGTGTGTGTGTTCGGGGGCTGGCTGCTCCGTGCTGTGCTGTGCTCACTCAGTCATGTCTGACTCTGCGACCCTATGGATTGTAGCCTGCCACGCTCCTCTGTCTATGGGATTCTAGGCAAGAATACTGGAGTGATTTGTCCTTTCCTTCTCCATGGGATCTTCCCAACCCAGGGATAGAACCTGTGCCTCCTTTATCTCCTGCATTGGCAGGCAGATTCTTTAGAGCTGAGCTACCTCTTATCCTTCCTAAGAAGCAGGTTCCGATTATGCTTTCCTTCTTCCCACTCAGACACTGCATTTCATCAATGTGAATTTTTATTTATTCTCATAGATGGAATTAACACACTGATTCAACTGAAGTGTTTTGAGCTTTAAAGAATTAAAGGAGAAATTTAGGCTGAAGTTGTAAACCTGGTGGGCCTCAATGACCCACAGCTGGCACAGCCGTGAGGACCCCAGCCACCAGTTCAGCAACAAAAAGAGAAGCCAAGAGTTTCACTCTTTCTTTGAACAAATAGAGTACTTTACAGTGCTCAAAATCTAAATTAAATCCAAATCTAAATTAACCAAAACTAAAGACAAACAGGGAGAGACAGAAAACAAGAACGTATTCTGAACTATTCCTAAAATGTTTGGTCATCATACAGCATTTGATCGCAACTGGGTTTAAATCAAGGCTTTCCCACATCTGGCTGTGTGACATTGGGCCAATTTCTTTTTTCCCCCTTTGTTGCTGTTTTTGGCTGTGCACTGTGGCATGTGGGATCTTAGTTCCCTGACCAGGGATCAAACCCATGCCCCTGCATTGACAGCACAGATATTTAACTACTGGACTGTCGGGGAAGTCCCTGGGCCATTTTCTTTATCCCTCTGGGCTTGAGTATCCTTTCAAAACTTATCTTAATAACCTTGTTGTAGTTCATGAGACAATGTATTATTGGCATATATTTAAGCGTTTTATTATATACAATCCCACACTTTAAAAATTAGGCAAAAGGATAAGAGTGTTCTATATATTATTTTGTAGGATAAATGTAGTACATTGTTGTTTTCTTTGCAAATTAAATAACCTATCTGTAAAATATATAAGCCCTCCAAATCTGAATGCTGGCTTGAGATCTTGATCTCACTTGCCAGCTACCTGATTTTACCTGCTACATTGGTAAGTCTGGGGATCTTTCACTGGGCACTCAAACAGGCTATAGGAGTATACAGAGATGGCAACAGGCAAAAAGAGGGTTTTGTACCTCACCAGACTGCCTTTTTCAGAGACTTGGGATAAACATTGGTAAGCTATGCTAGGTTCAGGCTGCATGGAGGCAACGATTAACACTACATAATATTTCAAAGTTTCTTATTTTGATCTTAGAATAATGAACAAAAATTTTCATTATTATATAGTAACTTGGGAAGATGGCTTTTCTGCTGGTGTCTGGCATCTTCTTAGGGACTTTATGTTGGTGAATTGCACACATCCTATAGTGACACTCAGTTTGTTGCTGTTCCAAACCCATAGGCCAATGTTTTAAGTGAGGTATCTATTACTGCTGTTTCAGGCACAGAAACTTAGGTGAGGATGGAACTGTGTGGGCAGCCAAATGGACCACTATCTAGTCAAGTAGATAGTGATGTTCATTTCCTTGATTGACTGAACATGGCAACCAGGCCTTCACCAGGAAATTTCCTTCATTGCTCCCCAGCCATTCTTGGAAGAAATTGGCTTGTAAGTATCCATTTATGTGTTAAGTTAATGTGTGAAGTGAAGAAGTGAAGTGAAGTCGTTCAGTCGTGTCCTACTCTTTACGACCCCATGGACTGTAGCCTACCAGGCTGCTCTGTCCATGGGATTCTCCAGGCAAGAATACTGGAGTAGGTTGCCATTTCCTTCTGCTGGGGATCTTCGCAACCCAGGGATCGAACCCGGGTCTCCCACATTGCAGGCAGATGCTTTACCCTCTGAGCCACCAGGGAAGCCCCAGTGATCTCTCAAATGATGCCTAACAAAGGGTACTGTTCCCAGTGGAGAGAGGTAATACCTGCATTAGCAAGTGGGCCAGTTTTTCCTACTGCATGCTTCGTATCTGAAAAGCACCTTCCTTTAAAGAATTAAAAATTTTACATATATCCCCTGTACTCTTAAAGCCAATGTTTTCCAATATCTTGAATGTGCCAGTCCCGGTGTACGCCAGGTGGTCCAACAAGACTACCAAAGATCCTGTGCAAATTAATAAAACAAACTATCATAGAACATAATTTATTAAAAATAGGTTTGGTTGTCCTTTCGTTACCTTCCCAACTCCTAATTCTTTTCCAGAGATAGCCAGGCCCCTTGGGGCTTCCTTATCTTAGGAATTTTGGTGGACCTGAAAGCAAAATGACTCTCAATTAATGGCATTTCCAAAGAAAATGTGTGTCCCAGAAGAACAGCATAATAATTGGAAGGTTTTTAAGGGCAAGGAAAGAGAAGGAAGATTGCCCAAGGCGGAGGTAAAGGAGAGGTCCTTTACTTACGCCGGTAAGCTGGGCTTTCTCCCTTGCAGGAGTCCTTGTAGAAGGATGACCGTGTAGTTTATCTGGGGAGGCTGCACCTTATTCAAGTGTGGCCTAGAGGTTGCTGGGCCTGAAAGAATCATATGGTGTTTCCATGGTAACTAGTGGGGTCTGTGGTACCAAAGTAATGTTGTGGTATTTTGGAAAACCTTAAGAATCTTGACTGAGTATTACAGTAGGAGTAGATGGAAGCTGAATAATGGCTGAAGTTGAATTTTCACCTGTTTCAGAAGTGGGTGGGTACCCAACTTCAGAATTAAATGATATAAAGTAAAACCATAAAACTTTTTTTCTTACATATCTGTCTGTGGACTAGGATTCATTCCTACTACACTTAGATTGCATATGACTTTGAAATTTTAAAAACTGTTTACTTACCCTAATTAATGTATACCTCAGAATAAGTATGTAGATAAACATTAATATCATCCTTGCTTTACAGATCAGGGAATTGAGAGTCAGAGAATTTGAAGAATTTGCCTAAGAATACACAGCCAACCAGTGGCAGAGTCAGGAATCGAGGTCATATCCATCTACACTTAAATTTCATTTTCTCTTCAATATACCATGCTGTTTTTCTAATAAGATAGCCAATATCATTCTTTAGGTATTATTGAGGGGATGGTGGGAGTTATTTTTTAATAAACATAACTAAATTGCTAATTAAGGGTTCTGATACCCACCAAGCAGTACCAGCTAGGTGTTCTAAAATTCAATTCAATTCTAACACTATTTCCTCTAAATAGTATCCGATCCCACTGCTTGAGGACTCAGTCCCACACAACTGTCCTCCAGTTCAGACTCTAATCACACAAGTCCAGGCGCTTCTCACCCACTGGCTATAAACGAGAGGTTCTCACAGCCCACTCTTGGGTTCAATTAATGTGCTGGGGCTGCTGACAGGACTCAAAAATCCAGTTTACACACTAGATTCCTGGTTTATTATTAATACAAAGGATATTAAAGGATATGATTCAACAATCTGATCAAGGGAGACATAGGATAACCTCCTGAACAAAGGATTTTTTTTGTCCTCTTGAAGTTTGAAATTCAGCTTGGTGACATGTGGAAGCATTCTGGTTCTCCACACTGGAAGCTCTTTAAATACCTTCCTTTGGGGTTTTTATAGAGGCTTCATTACATGAGAATGATCGATTAAATCACTGGCCATTGGTGGTTGATTAACTTTTGGCTCCTCACCCCTCCCTATAGGAATCAGGAGGTGAGACAGAAAGTTTCAATCCTCTATTCGAAGTTGGTTCCCACCCCCATCTTTAGGTGCTTTCTAAAAATCACCTCATTAACACAAACCAGGTTGTTAGAGGAAAAGGTCCTGTAACTGAATAACAAGACATCCATTTCACCTTTATGGCTCTGAATCAGTTTCAGGAACGGAGGACAAGAGACCAAAGATTACAACAAAAGGTGATTCCATTGTTCTTATCACTCGGGAAATTTCATAGGTTTGGGGAGCTTTGAGCCAGGAACCAGGATTTAGACCAAATGCACATGAAAAGTGTATTTTCATCATCTGAATGGCCAAATATGTTTGTTATAAATCACAAGGTTGCACTAATTTAATCCACAGTTAACAATAGCAAAATTAGACTTCAATCATGCGTTGTCAGGGTCCCTGTGGGGTCAGTTTAAAAGGGGTTTTCCTACCCAGCTGCTCTCAGGCCTCCTCTCAGGCTTTGGGCATCCCTCCCTTCTCACAGACGTCGCCCGCTCTTGCTCTAGCTCTTTGTTCCTTCAGCAGAATTCAACCCTCCAAGACGAAGCCCTCGTTCTCGGAGCACTACTCTCTTGACTCCTTTCCACCACATTCTCCTGGATCTTCTCTTATCTCGCTGGCCTCAGTGTTAATCCCCTCTTTTTTGTTGTTGTTACCTGGATACAGTACTGATTTTCCTCTACCTTCTTTCTGGAGCCCTTTTCTCTTCCCTGACACATTTTTGAAGGGTAAGCTCAATTCCCATAGCTTTAAATATTAGTGATTATATATTTGAATCCCAAAATGTGATTCATCTCTGTGGAGCTCCAGACACTGATTGAACCAGTTTGTCCCGTTTAAGTTAAGTATCAGAAGTCTTCGCCACAGTGTTTACTCTGTAGCTCAGGCTGTTTTCTCCTCACCTTTCCATCTCATCAGGATCCTCTAAACGGGTCTGTATGTATCTCCCAGATTTGCAGCCTGTCTTCTCTCTGACTCTCTTACCTGTGTCATTACTGATCTTGTGCCACTGCACCCTGACTGCTCTTGCCCCTTCTAACCCAGTCTCAGTGCAATACACTGCACTGTGTGTGTGCACGTGTGTGCTCAGTTGTGGCTGATTTTTTGCGACCCCATGGACTGTGGCCCGCCAGGCTCCTCTGTCCATGCGACTCTCCCAGCAGGAATACTGGAGTGGGTTGCCATTTCCTCCTCCAGGAGATCTTCTCAACCCAGGGATCGAACCTGCATCTCCTGCATCTCTTGCATTGGCAGATGGATTCTTTACCACTCAGCCACCTGGGAAGCCCAGTAATACACTACAGCATAGCAGCAAAACAATCCTCTTAAAACACAAATCAGGTCATCTGACCCCTGTATTCTGAACCCTCCACAGGCTTCCCGTTTCACTAAAGGAAACCCAATCTCTGCACAGCCCACAAGCTGCTGGTGGCCTGACACCTCCTGATCCTGTCCCATGTCCCTCTCACACTTGCTCAGCCTGTTCCAGTAATACCCAGTCTCTACCAGAGCCTCTGCACACGCTGCTCCTTCTGTCTATGACTTTCTTCCCCTAACTCATCCTGTCTTTTCTCAGATGCCTCATAGAGGACTTCCGCGTTCCCCACTTAGCGTATTCTGAACCTCAGTTCTTGATTTGCTTCCTTCTTTGGGTTTGGGGAGCTATGAGCCAGGAACCAGGATGATTCACGTTAAAAATCACATTACTTGATCATACACATTTGCACAACAGAATTTATGTTCCATGAAGAGAGGGACCAGGAGAGTCTGATTTGTTCTTATATCCCCTGGGCTGAGCACCATGAGGGATCCATAGAAACTTCTGGATAAATTTGTGTTGACTGAGAAAGGAAGACCCCAGCCCAACACTATCGACATTGGCAGACAGGAGGTCAACTTTGGTATTGACCTTATAGGACACTCAGATCTTGCTCCATCTAAAGCACTCCACTCCTACATCATAGACAGGGTGAGAGTTTAGTCACAGCAGACTCAGTGTCCATCAGATACAGAGGGGCTGGCCCGCCTGGACCAGGTTAGTCTGTGGACTTCCTTGACTTCTTAAGCACAGGTCTTATGTCAGATCATATGGATGAAAGTCCCACTTCCATTTTATGTAGACTGATTGACACCTATGCTGTAACATGTATGTCTGTCATGTCTGGCTATCTGTCACGTCTGATCATCAGTGTTATGCCTGTTAGCCTCTTCATGACCAGTTCAGGAATCCAGCTCTTCCCTGATCTGATTTTGTGGCTCAGCCTTTAACCGTTACGATAATCAGTGTCATCTGAGTCTGCTCTGAAATAGTTCGCTGTGCCATATGGCCAATTAAAAGATTATAAAGACTGATGCTTTTAAGATCCACCCTGGCCTTGACTCTGTGTGGCCAATGAAATCATCTTTTTTCAAGGAAAAATACCTGTGCAGGCATGGAGGAATGTGCTTCAGATATGATTCTTCATTGGGTTATATCTATGCCATGTACATGCCTATACATTTTCAAACTTCTGTAGTGTGCCTGATTTGGAGAAGTATGAGAGATAATAATATCTCTCCCATTAACAAAATTAATTTAGAATCATGGTACTTCCACACAAGGGAATTTTCTCAGCAGTACAAAGAAGCAATCTACTCACATGCAATAATGTGGGTGAATCTCATTTGCATCACTCCAAGCAAAAGGAGCCAGATTTGAAAGACTACATATGTGTGGTTCCATTTATGTGATTTTCTGGAAAAGACAACAATACAGGGAAAAAACAGGTTAGGAGTTCAGGGGGCTGGGAGTAGGTTGTGTAGGTGGGAAGGATTGATCACGAAGAGGCATAAGCAAATTCTCTGGGATGATGGGGCTGTTCTGTATCTTCATTAAGTTTGTGGTTAAACAGGTACAAGTCAGTGGTAGAAAGTTTTCTTGTGTCTCTTCACTAGACTGTGGTACCCAGCTACTCAACAATACTCATCTAGGTGTTGTCATGAAGGTATTTTGTAGCTGTGGTTAGCACCCACTAACAATTGACTTTAAGTGAAGGAAATTATCCTTGATGATGTGGGTGGGCCTCATCCAATCAATGGAAAGGACTTAATGAGGTTTCCCCTAAGGAAGAAGAAATTCAGCCTCAAGACTGGAGCATCAACTCCTGCCTCAAAATTTCCAGCCTGTGGGCCTTCCCACGTGAATTTGGGCTTGTCAGTCGGCCCCCACAGCTGTATCAGCCAATGTCTTGGGATAGATTGCTTCATCATGCATGCATGTTCAGTTGTGTCTGACTCTTTGCTGCTCCACAGACTCTAGCCTGCCGGGCTAAATGCCATGTAATCCTTAGCAGGTATGTGTGTATCTGCTTGCAGTTTGGGTTGGTTATGATGCTGTTCCACAGCTAAAAAAGGAGACCCTGGTATCCTCTTTATTGATGAATTTTGCCTTCTCCCCTCAGAAGGCAAGATACCTACCACTTGTTTTGGTTTAAAACAATTTAATTTTTCTTTTTAATTTTTATTGGGGTATACACATTTTACAAGGTTGTATTAGTTTCAGGGGAACAGCAAAGTGAATCAGTTGCACACATACATATATTCGGTCTTTTGTTTTAGATTCTTTTCTCATATAGGCCATTACAGAGTATTGGGTAGAATACCTTGTGCTATACAGAGGGTTCTTGTTAGTTATCTATTTTATGTATGTGTGTGTGCTCAGTTGTGTCTGATTCTTTACAACCCTATGGACTGTAGCTTTCCAGACTCTTCTGTCCATGGAATTTTCCAGATAAGAACACTGGGATGGGTTGCCATTTTCTTCTCCAGGGGATCTTCTTGACTCAGAGATCAAACCGGTGCCTCCCGCATTGGCAGACAAACTCTTTACCACTGAGCCATCTAGGAAGCCCTTGTAGTGTGTATCTGTCAGTCCTGGTCTCCCAGTTTGTCCCTCCCCCTCCTATCACCTGGTAGTCATGTTTGTTTTCTATATCCGTGACTCTACTTCTGTTTTGCAAATAAGTTCATTTGTATCCTTATTTTTAGATTCCACGTATAAGTGATATCATATGATATTTATCTTTTTATGTTTGATTTCACTCAGTGTGACAATCTCTAGGCCTATAAATATGAAAAGATACATGCACCCTAATGTTTATAGCAGCCCTATTTTCAGTAGCCAGGACATGGAAGCAACCCAAGGTCCATCAACAGAGGAATGGATAAAGAAGATGTGATACATTTATACAATGGAATATTACTCAGTGGTGAAAAAGAACAAAATAATGCCATTTGCAGCAGTGTGTCATTTAAAATAACTTTTTTAAAAAGTAGATATTAGGCAGATATTAAATTAGGAATGTATTCTTAGATGTGGAAGATAGTGACATGTAAGGATAACCTTCCTGCTTTGGAATCAATTGGTACATTTGTAAGGGAAATAAAAGAAAACAGAGATATATATAGCTCAGCTCCCTGGCTATTCTCTTGTGTGTATGACTACTGCAAATTCAAATTAAAGGAGGAGTAAGGATAAAAATGGGCATGTGATATGACTTTCATGCATTCATCTTCTAGTCAACAGAGAAAATTCTTGCAATTCAAATGACTTCTGAAATCAGAAAAATAAAACTCGATGATGTATGTGCATATAAGTGTATATTGCAAACCTCAGTAGAACAGATACAATCCCAGACATAATGTGGATGCACATTGCTCAGGAAATTTATGAACTTGGGGAATAACCTTTAGACAAGGTCGGATCCCTTGCTCCTTTACTGCTGAGAACCATTCAAAGGGCTGGCCATTACTAAGGGCAGCTCAGAGGCCTGAGGAATAAGTTGGCAAAGGTGATGGAAAGAAGCTGGGCAGAGTATAGCAGAAAAAGATAGGAAAGAAAAATAAGGCTGTTTGAATACCGTCAGTAATCGCCTCAGGTACATTTTGCTGTCTTAGCTGCTATGAGTCAGCCTGGCCGGAAACAGTCTAAAAAAGGCAGTGACAGGGCTGGCTGCAGAGCCCGTATTTTGGGTCCGCTGTCCTGCCCACACTGGAGCTGGCGACGCTGCAGCTGCGCCTTCTCTCCTGAGGCTCGGACTGCTGGCGCCTTCCAGGGTCCAGTTAGAGTCCCTCATCTCAAAGGACAGGGAAAACGAGGGAAGTCACTACCTTATTTGCCTAAGAGTCATTTCTCACCTTCCTCTTCACTTCCTGACCTGAGAGTTGAACATTAACTAGAACATTTTGTTAATCAAACTAAAATGCCTTGCTTAGCAAAGGAAACCTGGTAAATGAGCTGCTGCTGTAATCGAGTTCCAATTTTTATCTAAAGCAAGGGAAAGGGAGCTGGAGGAATAGGTTATAAGTGTGGGCAAGTCTCCCCCTAGTGGACAAATGACATCACATTGCACTTGCAAAGACCGCAAAAATTCATAGAGCAGAGCTGAAAGAGAAGAAAAAGTGTTATTATGATATGTATTTCAGTCTTGATTTCTAAGGGGTTCATTTCAGTGGAAAAGTAATACTGAGTTGAATATTTTACATATCATTTGTGAATTTTTACCTTTAGAGTGTTTGTTATTATCAGTTTACTATGACTCCATGTCTCAATATAAGGAAGAATAAGTTGAGAGAATATTAGGACTGGGTTTTTTTTTTTTTCCAATACTTCATTTATTCCAATTTTTAACTAATGAGAAATTTCAAAGACAATTCTTGTAGTAAAATCTTTGCACATATTTTAAACTATTTATTTAGGGTAAATTTCTAGAAACAATTGCTCAACAAAGTTCAAGGACATTTTTTTAAGTTTTTGGTACTACAACCTACAACACAATTGATTCAGTCTAGGACTGGTTTTGAAAGGCCTAAGTCCCTTCCTAGGATACACTGGATTTGGGGACAAGCCAATCAAGTTCATGGTGTAAAAGAGTAATTAGAGAAAGATGATTCCATTTTTATGGACAAAGTGAGTTCCAATGTGCCTTGAACAGTGGCAGATCTGCAACCTCATTGGACTGACAGTTCCTCCTGGGAATCCTTGTATCAGCATCTTCTGCGAGCTCTACGCCTGTTTGAACCAGCAGCCAGAACCCTATACTCTTCAGAAAAGATGGGTGTGGTGAATTATCTATGCTCTTGACTAATCTTGACCTTCCTCAGTCTCCTCCAGGTATTCTTGGCTTTCAGGAGGAAAACTTGAACTGAAGTTTGTGCAACAGATCTCAAGAATTTTTAGGATCCTGATATATATATATATGAAATATGCATGTATGTGCCCATGTATAAGTGGGCATAGATAGTTATATGTGTATGTGTGTGTGTGTGTGTGTGTGTGTGTGTGTGTATGTCTTTCTGGATGATACTTTTCAGACTGGAAATTCATTGGATTTTCAAAGTATCTGTAACCTAAGAAACATTATAAACTAATGATTAAAAAAATCTCACTCCACTGGAAAAATAAGCCACGGCAGAGATGGGGTACCTGGGTTGTAGAGTCAGAATGCCTAAATTCAAATTCAAATAAAATTCCTTAGGAAAGTAATTGAATCTCTCCAAGCCTTAGTTTCCTCTTCTATAAAATGGGAATAATAATATCACTTAATCCATTGAATAATGCAAGGATTCAATAATATAATGCATGCTTGTACTTAGCAACTTGCTTGACACATATTAATTGTTTATTAAAGGTTGGCCTTCATTATTATGACAGGCTTTGAACATGTGTAAAATGTTAGGTTTGTTAAAATCCCACTGTGTAAGATGTCTAACAAACACATGGAAAAATGGTCACCATCACTCATTATCAGAGAAGTGCAAATCAAAACCACAATGAGGTACCATCTCATGCTGATCAGAATGGCTGCCATCAAAAACTCTACAAACAATAAATGCTGGAGAGGGTGTGGAGAAAAGGGAACCGTCTTACACTGTTGATGGGAATGCAAACTAGTACAGCCACTATGGAGAACAGTATGGAGATTCCTTAAAAAACTGGAAATGGAACTTCCATATGACCCAGCAATCCCACTGTTAGGCATACACACCGAGGACACCAGAATTGAAAGAGATACATGTACCCCAGTGTTCATTGCAGCACTGTTTACAATAGCTAGGACATGGAAGCAACCTAGATGTCCATCGGCAGATGAATAGATAAGGAAGTTGTGACACATATGCACAATGGAATATTACTCAGCTATAAAAAAGAACACATTTTAAACAGTTCTAATGAGGTGGATGAAACCAGAGCTTATTATACAGAGTGAAGGAAGTCAGAAGGAGAAACATCAATACAGTATATTAACACACATATATGGAATTTAGAAAGATGATAACGACGACCCTATATGCAAGATAGCAAAAGAGATACAGATGTAAAGAACAGACTTTTGGACTATGTGGGAGAAGGTGAGGGTGGGATAATTTGAGAGAATAGCATTGAAACATGTATATTACCATATGTAAAATAGATGACCAGTGCAAGTTTGATACATGAAGCAGGGCACTCAAAGCGGGTGTTCTGGGACAACCCCGAGGGATGGGGTGTGAATGGAGGTGGGAGGGGGGTTCAGTATGGGGCAGGACACATATACACTCATGGCTGATTCATGTTGATATATGGCAAAAACCACCACAATATTGTAATTTACCTCCAATTAAAATTAATAAATTAATTTAAAAGATCCCACTCTGTGCATCATACATTTTCCAATAATTTTACAATCTTATGGATGAGATAGGAAAGTGTTGTTTCTTTGAAACATCCTAAGTATGACTCCATCCAAAGGTGATGAACTGGATCATCATATAGAATTATATAATTTTAAAGCAAGTAGAGACCTGAATTATTATCCAGTCATATCTCCAATGATATTTTATAGATTAAAAAATCAAGATGCATTTTGAAAAATGACTTGTTCAGGTCACTCTTTGTGACTGCAATTCAGGACCTCAACTTTTAATTCTGAGCTGGTTTTACCACAGCTCTCATAGACATTTTTAGCCTTTCCTCCCCGTTTCATCAGGTTCTTAAAGCTCTATAAAAGAAAAGATTTGGAATGGCTGGCCTGTGGGAAACATCACCATCCGTCAGAATTCTGGTCAAATCTCTGGCTTCCTGATGCCTCTGGCTCACAGCCAGTATCCCCACCCTCCCCGAGAATTCTGTTTCATCATCTTCTCACTATCTATCTTAGTCTCATGATATCACATTATGTCTCTTTTTATCCCACTAGAATATGAACTTTTTGAAGACAGGAGCTAAGACCTTGCATCTAATAGAATTGAGCAAACTAATGTTTCACGACGGGAAGGATAGACGGTACAAAGAGATTGAAAATGTATCTATCTCACTGATAAGCCTGAACCTGAAAAACTCCAGAAGACCTAAGAAAATCCACTGCTCCTTGCTGACACTTTGTCCTGGAGTCATCTGGAAGCATTAGGAACTGTAATCAGCCTGTGATCAAGGCCAACAGCGCAGAAAGGCTAGAGGTGAGCTATACGGAAAAAATCCAAGACCTAATCACATCTTGGGGACAGAACTCTAAAACTTCAAAAGGGAGAGATGAGAGTCAGGCCTGAAAAATAGAATATATGGCAGGGACATGCTCATAACAACATGACAAAACCTTGATTCCTAGATTTTGATCCTAGATCTAAACCTCAGGTGAAAGAACAGAGCAAACCAAATGCCAGGCTTGGTCCATACATCTGAGACGGCAGGAACTGAAAGGGAGGGTGAAATCCCTAGCTTTGAAGATGCAAGCTTTGAGGGCAGAAGTCAGGTCAGACCCCAATCTCCCCAGTGTTGCCTTCTGCTGTTGCTTTTCTTCCTGACTGCATGGGGTCGCTGAGAGTCGGACACGACTGAGCAACTTCACTTTCACTTTTCACTTTCATGCATTGGAGAAGGAAATGGCAACCCACTCCAGTGTTCTTGCCTGGAGAATCCCAGGGATGGGGGATCCTGATGGGCTGCCATCTGTGGGTCGCACAGAGTCTTACACGACTGAAGCGACTTAGCAGCAGCAGCAGCAGCACCTCAAAATATGCCATGATAGGTGAGACATGATCACACTTTCTGCTACTGTAACAAGTGTCTAGGAGCAAAGCCTTTTAAATTGACCTTAAATTATTCTTTGACTCCCCGGAAAGAATATTCAGAAAAGGAGTCCTGGAGCATCTGTGTGTCTGGATAGAGGATTAGTAGGTTTCCTGAGATCCCCTGAAATGTCTGTGACTGGTAGTTGCTGTAGTTTCTCAAGTCTTCATAGCTCTCCATCCCCTCCCAGAGGAATCCTGTTCCTTTCTGAGTTCTAAGAACAACAATTCTTTTGGACCCATTCCCTGTAAAGTCTTCCCTGTGTCATAAACTAAGATCTGCAGACACCAGGCTCTTGGGGAGGATTCCCTGAAGTTGCTGTGAATCCACTGCTATCAGAACAGGATGCTGGGTGTCTGGAGAACCAGACTGCCTGAGAATCCTAAAAGATCCTAAGTAATCACTAATTTAAGAGAAACTCAAGAAGTGTTGTGCAAACATGTTGATCCCAAAGCATCCCCTTGACACAGCAGACAATAGCTAAGAAAAATTGGGGTAATATATAGACTGATAATCATTAGGATATTGAGAATATAAGATGATTTGAAAAGAAATCATCTTATATTCATTCATTCACTTGCATTCATTTTAACTTTAAGTTATCTGGAGACCTGCTATTCAGTAGCTGGAGAAAACGGATCGTGTGTTTTTCTTTTGACCAAAGACACTCACACCCCAGAATAGTAGGACATTATCAAGATTGTGCTGCTCAAAGAGGATTTACAGAGTGTTGTTTGAGGTTCTGAGGTTAATTAAACACTAAAAGTTATCTGTAAGTAGCAAGTGAGGAAAGGATTTATTTTCCATGAGATTTAGATCTATTCTAGCCTGTAGTCAATTGCAAATGTTACTTCAGTGTCCAGGTCCCAAGAGTAACTAATGATCAAAGAGATTGGCTTAAACACCACTGAGGTTTTCTTACTCAAATGAGCAGCTTTTGAAATGGGGCATTTGAGTGCTCTCTTGTGTTAAGTCTCATGGGCTTCCCTGGTGGCTCAGAGGTTAAGCCTCTGCCTCCAATGTGGGGAAACCCGGGTTTGATCCCTGGGTTGGGAAGATCCCCTGGAGCAGGAAATGGCAACCCACTCCAGTATTCTTGCTTGAAGAATCCCATGGACAGAGGAGCTTGGTAGGCCACAGTCCATGGGGTCGCAAAGAGTCAGACCCGACTGAGTGACTTCACTTTCACTTTGTGTTAAGTGCCCAAATCAGCAACATCATCCTTTCACCCACCCAGACTCCTGGCACAAAGTCCATTATAATCTCAGATCACTGTGTCTCAATGGAGAAAGAAAATAAGCGTCAGTGGAGATGGAGACCGTTAACTGAGGACTTGAGGACAAGCAATGTCTCAAAGAGTGCTGATGTGCAGAGTGTGCTTCCTGTGCAAGACATCACAGGTTGCCTGCCTAATCGCCATGATCTCTTCTTCTTTACTTCCACGCAGCTATTGTATTTGGAAATGTTGAAGAAACGTTACATTTTCCAACCTTGCTCAAGTTAGGAATGACTATGTGACACAAATCAGGCCACTGAAATATAGCAGAAGTTGGGGGAAATTTTCCAACAGGTCTGAGTCAGCTAGTATGCGCCTTTTGACCTTTACTATTTTCTCTCTTTTTCTTCCTGGAATGGACACAAGATGCTGAAGACGCAGCACATACCTAGTGTCTACTAGGAGACATGCATGGGGATAAATTCACATGCAAATAATGACTCAGTAGAAATATAGAAAATGCTTGGGCCCTTGATGACATCAAAGAGCCATCATATCAGCCCTGGACCCCTTGATTCCAGTCTTTTTATCAAATGAGAAAAGTTACATCTCTGATTATTTATTAGTCACTAATTAATTGGGTTTTCTCATACTTGGCTACTGCATGCAATACCCATGATGCAATGTCCCTACTCTCCTGATGATTTTAGACTCCCATAAGTCTTCTAAACTTAGATGCAAATCTAGAGAGAGAAAAAAAGGCTGGTTTTCTCTCTTGGTTACCAAATTGACTTAGGACTACTTTTCTGGCCCTTGATAAGATATACAGGCTCAATAAAAATATAATAATAATTTTCACTTTAGAAAAAAAATAAAGGTTTTTTTTTTTCATACCTTTGACTTTATGCGTCTGCAATTCAACACATGCTACAAGCACAGGATAAGAAACAGCTTGAACACAACACCAGACAACGATGATGTTTAAGTTCATCAGCTTTCACAATTAGAAAAGACCCTTATTGGTGCATCTTCCTCTCTACACCCCAGTTAGTCCTCTTCACTATATGGGGACCCACTTTTACTTTCCCTAGTAAGATCTTTCTTCTACTTCTTTTATCTCCATGCTATAGGGTCATAAATCCCTCTCATATCAGCTGACCAGGGGAAACATTCAAAATTCCTATTAATTTGTTAAGTAGAGCAACTTAGCCTCTAGGGTTTCATCCTCTCCCATCGCTCCCATTTCACAGTAAAAGAATTATTAATGTGTTTTTCTGAACTAACTGAGTAGTCTCATGGTTCTCCACTTTAGCTTTCCTTTAACAACTTCCTAAACCAACTGTGGTGTTGGAGAAGACTCTTGAGGAGTCCCCATGGACTGCAAGGAGATCCAACCAGTCCATTCTAAAGATCAGTCCTGGATGTTCTTTGGAAGGAATGATGCTAAAGCTGAAACTCCAGTATTTTTGGCCACCTCATGTGAAGAGTTGACTCATTGGAAAAAGACTCTGATGCTGGGAGGGATTGGGGGTAGGAGGAAAAGGGGACGACAGAGGATGAGATGGCTGGATGGCATCTCTGACTCGATGGACATGAGTCTGAGTGAATTCTGGGAGTTGGGATGATGGACAGGGAGGCCTGGCATGCTGCTATTCATGGGGTCGCAAGGAGTCAGACACGACTGAGCGACTGAACTGAACTGAACTGAAACCTCTAATTAAAAATTTTAGGATGTAGAAGAGCTTTCTTTTCTCTCAGACGCAACCTGTCAGTGCAAAAATGGTGCTGAAGAGCAAGGAGGAATCCATATTTTATTTTGTGTTCAAAAGTAAAACCCTGGAGAGGTGAAGGGCCTTCACTCACTTTAATACAGGTATTTTATGTAGACCCTATATAAAGAGGATCTATGATCAAGGATTAAGATGGAACAGCTGGAAGGTAAGAAAAACACAAGGCTAGGTATTTCAGCTCAATTTAACCAACTTATCTCCAAAACCAGTGTTCTTCCCGCATAAACTCTTCTCCTCAGTAGCTTCCTATAACTGCAGCCTTTTCCCCTGCCTCAGTTTTCCCACACCACCAATGGCTATGAGCTAGCACTCGCCTATTGGTGACACTCCAAATTCCCCTGTCTTCAATGGCCAGAGCTCCTCTTCCTATTGAAGTAGCTGATAGCCTGACAGCCGTTGTCATTGGACTGGGTCCAGCTAAGTCCCAAACTTTCCTGTCAGTAGCCACAATCCTTGAATCTCCTGGGCTATGTCCTCAATAAGCAGGGGTGTTCCTTGATTAGTGTCAGAACAGAGAAGCTACAGGGGCTCTTTTACTCTCTTTCCCCCACCAACACATACACATACATACACATACCAGCAGTGCAGCAAAGAGGTATATCCTGCTCCAGGCTAGTTACTGCCTATTTCAGATCAGATTACCTCCTTCCCTACCTCTTCTCAGGAAGTATTGCCATAGCTGTACCCACTCCCATCTCCACCCAGAGTCAGTGTAACAAAATGGATAAGACCATAGGTTTAGAAGCTCATAAAGTTGGGTTCAAATCCCAACTTGCTGCTATTTAGCTAAGTGACCTGTGACCAAGTTACTTAGCCTTGCAGAGCTTCAGTAACCTTATCTTTAAAATGGGATTAGTGACTATCCATGTGAAAGAATTTTTTAAATTATACAAAGGTGATGTATTGTAAATATTTAAAGGTGATACCTTGTAAGTGCTTGGTAAATTGGTGCTTCCAATGATGGATTTCTTCCTTTTGCAATTATACTCAAAACTATGAGAAGCCATCAAAGTTCTTGCTTTAACTGTTTGCAGCTTGCACCCTCTCCTGCTGTATTTCCTCTGCTTTTCCCACCAGGATATTAATTTTAAAAAAGCATGTTGTGTTCTGGCCTTCCTCAGTGAGAATTAGTCCCTCCCCAGCAGGGTAAATCCTCAGGCTCCTACTGCCCCGCTGTTTCCTGGTCCCTCTCACCCCAGGATCCAGCACAACATGTAATGTTTATGTGTTTGTTGTTGTTGTTTGTTTTTGCAAAAAGGTTACTCTGAAATATGGAGGCTTGGTCCACACCCTCACCCCAATTTAAGAATTAGTGAGTTAAAGAGATGAGGCGCATAAAGATGGAAGGAGTCCGTACCATGTATGGCCTTGAAAGTATTGGTAAAAAATTTAGCCTTATTCTAAATGTAAAAAAGGAGGTGTTAGAGATTCAAGGCAAGGCAGTATGATCTGGGCGCTTCTCTGGTGGCTTAATGTAAAGACACATGCCAATGCAAAAGACATAAGATAGGTGGATTGATCCCTGGGTTGGGAAGATCCCCCTGGAGGAGGGCATGGCAACCCACTCCAGTAGTCTTGTCTGAAGAATCCCATGGAAGAGGGGCCTGATGGGCTACAATCCATGGGCTCACAAAGACTCAGACATGACTTAGTGACTAAATAAACAAGGTAAGATGGTCTGGTTACAAAGTCACTCTCAGTGCTTTGTGGAGAGTTACCTAGACAGACAGACTGGTCCTGGAAACAGGACCAGTTTAGTGAAGATGGTCTAGGAAAGAGATAAAGTGCTATACTCACACATGTACATGTATAAATATATACGTTTGGATACATAACATACACGTGTGTATGTGTGTGTGCTCAGTTGTGTCCAATTCTTTTCAACCCTTTGAACTGTAACTCACCAGGCTCCTCTACCCATGGGATTTTTCAGGTAAGTATACTGGAGTGGGTTTCCATTTCCTCCTCCAGGGAATATTCCCGACCCCAGGGATCAAACCACCATAGCTTTCATCTTGTGCATTGGCAGACAGATTTTTACCACTGAACCATTGGGAACCTCAACATATATACATACCCACAAAGAAATATATATATATATATATATATATATATAAACATATAAATATATTTCTGATTTAATGAAATGGCCTCCATACTGTGACTTCATGTCATGTTTTTCTTGTAATAATTATTTTTCTCATCTATTTCCTGAAAAATTACTTTTGGATAGGTGTAACAGTACTTCATTGAATGGATGTGTCACCATTTATTGAACTAATTTTCTTCGTGTTAGTCGTTTCTTTTCACTTTTTATTGTTAAAGATGACACTTTCAATAACATCTTTGCCAAGAGGTTGTTGAGAATGTCTTTTGATTATTTCTTTAGAGTGATTATTTGAAATGAAACTATTTGAAGTGATCAAACATTTTCTTTCTGAGGGTTTTGATGTGAATGTCAAACTGCCATCCCACAAAGATTTTTCCTAATTTATACTCTTGTCAGAAGTGCATGATGGCACCATTTTCCTCAAACTCTCCCCTTATAATTTAAATTTGCCACGTTATGGATAGAAATGCTGAAGCTATTTTAGCTAGTATATTCCTTGAATATTAGTGAGGCTAAACACATATAGTGTTCCTTTTACTTATTTTTTGTGCTTTGTCTTTAAAATGGAACTCCTTTAAAGAAGCATGAAGGTTTCTTAAACTATGGATATAAGAATATAAATTATATATAAAAACTTAACCCAGTCAGTAAATTCTCTTGTGGTTTATTAAGTTGTTTATTGGGTCTATATGCAGTCTCCATGCTGCATGCTATCTAACTTCCTAAGCAAGTCTGCAATGAGTGTAAATTAAAGTAAATTGCTTTGAAAGCTGTTTGAGTTGCTTCCTGGTGTGTGAAGCATGGTGCTTAACAAATGATCCTAGAACACTCTTGTGAATCCCATGCAGTCTTACTCTAAAAATTAATTGAACAATCAGCGGTTTGTGGCTCTCAGTGAAGGAAGGAAACTCAAATTGGTCAGGCGAGCCATGTGAGTGAGAAAATGATGTCCTCCAAAAGACATATAATAAAAAATGGCCCTCAAAGGCTATTCTTCACAATGGCACTAGGGTGGGATGAATTCAACCATGGAGCCATGCAGTCTGAACTCTTAGGAAATGTATCTTTGGCTTGCTCCCTGTAGGTAGAAAGCAGTCATGCTCACTTTTAATTGGCAAAACATTAAAAATGTAAGAATTCAGAGAAAGTTTTCAGTTAGTGGATAGAAAAGCTGAGAACCTGGTTGTGAATAAGGGAACAAATTTGTTGGTTTCATTTCTGAAGTTAGTATTGAGTTTTATTGATCAGAAGCAAATAGATATGAGGTTCTAACTTGGAGTCTGAATAGCTTTTGCTTTTAATCCTGCACAGACTAAATTTAGGCAGGAATGGGGTTGATAGACACACATTTCTTTTAATGAATACAAAAAAAAGATTATCTCATATAGTTTTCTTTTTTGAATTCTGTGACCTTGTCAACAAACAGCTCAAATTACATAGCTTTTATTCTTTACATGGGCTTCCCAGATGGTGCTAGTGGTAAAGAACCCACCTGCCAATGCAGGAGACATAAGAGATATGGGTTTGACCCAGGGTTGGGAAGATATCCCTGGAGGAGGACATGGTAACCCACTCCAGTATTCTTTTTCTTTTTTTTTTTTTTAAAATTTATTTATTTTCAATTGAAGGCTAGTTGGGGAATGGAACCACTCCAGTATTCTTGCCTGGAGAATTTTCATGGACAGAGGAGCCAGGCAGGCTACAGTCCACGGGGCTGCAAAGAGTCAGACATGACTGAGCAATTAACATTTCACTTCATACATTGTGTTGATTTTCTACCAAACATCAACATGAATCAGCCATAGATTTATCCATGTCCCTCCCACCTGAACATTCTACACACCTCCCTTCCCTATCCACCCTTTAGGTTGTTAACTGAGCCCTGGTTTGCCACTCCAGTGTTCTTGCCTGGAGAATCCCACGGACAAAGGATCCTGGCCGGCTACAGTCCATAGGGTTTGCAAAGAGTCAATAAATGACTAAAGCGGATTAGCACACATGCAAGCACATTCCTTTACATGCTAGTGCATCGTGGCTCCTCAGAACTTTCCACAGTCCTGGTTAGGAGTCAGGATCAAATACCAACTGTTGACACTTTAGACTTAATCACTGTACTCTCTAAGAACATCATTTAAGCAGTGTTAATCATCAAGCTATGCCATGGGAAATGCATTGTACTGGAATTTTTATCCTGTTCTGTCTCAAGGGGAATGCAATATCCCAGAAGGATAGAGCCTTTGAGCTAAAGGGAAAGAAAAATAATATTTATTAAAAACTTTCTATGTATCAGGTCTCTATTAGTGCGTAACATGTTTTATGGCAGTTAATTCTCATAACCGTCCTCTGAGATAGACATGAAATACCATTATTTTTCTGAAGGAGAAATGGAGCTCAGGAAAATTAAGGAGCAGATCCAAGGCTCCACAGTTAGAAGTCAATTTAGATCTCTGTGACTTGAAGGACTGTGAACTGTCTCCTTCTCATTGATGTTATCATTTCAGGACTTAGGGGAAACTCCTCTTTCCACTCAGGGAGAAGGGAGAGGAGCAGAAGAGAGTAACTTGCCCAACCCCAGCCTGGGAGGCCTTGACACACAATTTAACCCTGCCCCTCTCACGTGCCTGTAAAGACATAAGGCCCAGAGATTTAACCAACTTCCCTGGAATCAGGGCCTGAGATGAGATTTTTGGAAGGCAGTGGGGACTAGCTAGGCAAGGGAAGAAGCTAATCATAGGTGTAGTTTTGGGCTCTCCAGCTGACAGCCAACCAGCTTCCAGCATGGGAGTAAGGCCAGTATGGATGCCCCAGCCCATCAAAGCTTCTTGGCTGGCACCACACCAAGAT